>NC_086444.1:1017250284-1017550284 GCF_028390025.1 Pseudophryne corroboree | reverse complement strand
CGTTTGATTTGTAGCACAATTCAACTTGCACATTCTGTGGCAGGCCTGCCACAGCCTAAATCTGTCAAGGCCCATTCCACAAGGAAGGTGGGCTCATCCTGGGCGGCTGCCCG
Source organism: Pseudophryne corroboree (assembly GCF_028390025.1). NCBI lineage: Eukaryota > Metazoa > Chordata > Amphibia > Anura > Myobatrachidae > Pseudophryne > Pseudophryne corroboree. The sequence continues at coordinate 1,017,550,171 of NC_086444.1, read as the reverse complement.
AGGGGTCTCGGCATTACAACTCTGCCGAGCAGCTACGTGGTCGGGGGAGAACACGTTTGTAAAATTCTACAAATTTGATACCCTGGCTAAAGAGTACCTGAAGTTCTATCATTCGGTGCTGCAGAGTCATCCGCATTCTCCCGCCCGTTTGGGAGCTTTGGTATAATCCCCATGGTCCTGACGGAGTCCCCAGCATCCACTAGGACGTCAGAGAAAATAAGATTTTACTTACCGATAAATCTATTTCCCGTAGTCCGTAGTGGATGCTGGGCGCCCATCCCAAGTGCGGATTGTCTGCAATACTTGTACATAGTTATTGTTACAAAAAAATCGGGTTGTTATTGTTGTGAGCCGTCTGTTCAGAGGCTCCTACGTTTGTCATACTGTTAACTGGGTTCAGATCACAAGTTGTACGGTGTGATTGGTGTGGCTGGTATGAGTCTTACCCGGGATTCAAAATCCTTCCTTATTGTGTACGCTCGTCCGGGCACAGTATCCTAACTGAGGCTTGGAGGAGGGTCATAGGGGGAGGAGCCAGTGCACACCACCTGATCCTAAAGCTTTATTTTTGTGCCCTGTCTCCTGCGGAGCCGCTAATCCCCATGGTCCTGACGGAGTCCCCAGCATCCACTACGGACTACGAGAAATAGATTTATCGGTAAGTAAAATCTTATTTTTTATATATGTATTATAAAAATATATCCAAAAAAGATACAGGCACTCACCACTTCCTTGATGATGAAAACTTTATTGGTGTGTCTCACATAGAGACAGTTAACAGCATGTCAGCAAAAGGTGTCGACGTTTCGGCTCCATCTGAGCCTTTTTCAAGACTAACAAGATTACAGCAGGTTCTCACCCAGCAGCCCATGACACACATCAAACCCTGGAGCACTTTTATAGCAGAGGCATATCACAAACCCCGCCCATCAATCATACAACAGGAAGTAACAAAAACACTGGTATTCAAGTGTTTAACATGTTTAATCAAGGATATGTGTACAGTCAATCGAATGTCCTATGACATCAAAGAGTTACACAACATGTGAACACAATCACAACTATTTAGAATAAAGGAAACAACCGATAGCGGCTAATAGCCGCGTTACCGGAAGTGCTGTGCGTTCCATTGCCAGTGGAACGCACACGTCTATCCGGCGGAAGTGGATTTAGCGGACGTGACGTGCGTTTCACTGTGTATGTGGCCGGAGGTGTAGATGGCATAGGACGGCTGTACGTCGCCACTAAGCAACCCGACTGACGCCAGTATATACGATCACATGACCGACCAAAACACATAAGTGAATATGAATTAATATAGTCATAAATAGTGTGTAATAAGGCGCGCAAGCACGGGAATAATTCATAGATGTATTAAACATAGGGCAGGGGCTCCATATTAGTCCTGAGTGCGGAACAAGCATTAACCACATTAAACATCTTCTTAGTTTGATTCCAATAGATGACAAGTAATTATTGCATAATAATTCATATTTACTGTTGTCAAAACTTCATTCCTGAGATAAAAGCTTGTTAACTGCCTATCACTAACCAAAAGAACCACACATTCTCGCCTTTGTAGGTATATATAGAATAATTCATAATGACTTATACAGCTTAGCTGAGAAATGTGTAATAGAAGTTTAAAACACATAATATGGATATAGATGGAACCGAGGACTTAATGGAGACCATATTGGGTGTGTGATATTGCCTCTGCCACTAGGTGAACCAGAGTGATCACCAACACAAAAGACAAGAAAATCACAAACAAGACAACACACATAATTGTAAACATACATTATGAAAAATACGGATATTAAAAAAGTCTAGTCATAGCCCTATCCAAGAAAAATATTGAATGGATTTGCCTCATTTAGGCCTCGTGGTGTCAGAGTGTCCAGCTTGTATATCCATTTAGCCTCTCGTTGTCGTAACTGCCTCTCCCAGTCGCCCCCACGTGGAGGTTTTGGTACATGATCAATCAGCATGCTCTTCAAACTGGAAATTGAGTGCCCCCTACTTGCAAAATGTTGTGCTACTGGTTTGTCAGACACCTTTGAGACCAATGCAGCTCGAATTGATGTGCGATGGTTAGCCATTCTGTCACGGAAGTTTCTAGTTGTCATGCCAACATAATAGTACCCACAGGGACAGATGATGATATAGATTACATGGTCCATGGTACAATGTAATCGGTGACGAATTTTGATTTGTTGACCACTATGTGGGTGTGCAAAACTTGCACCAGTCATCATCGTCCGGCACGTGGTACAATTAGGGCACCGGTAGCAACCCTTCTTGGTATCTGAAAGCCAGGTCTTATTAGTGGCAGATGGTTGCAAAGTAGGGCGCATTAGCATCTGTCGTAAATTCTTACCACGTCTGTAGGCACAGAGAGGTGGTTGATGGCCTAACCCTTTGAAGACTGGGTCAGTGGCAATAATTGGCCAATGTTTGCGTACAACATGTTCAGAATGTGATGAAGCAACATCAAACGTGGTCGTGAAGATCATTCTATTGGCTATTCGCTTGGCACGATGACTGTGGCTAGAATGGAAGTGCCTGTATCTTGCTTTAAGCAAACATCTTTCGACAGTTCTCCTCGAATAGCCGCGTTCGTAAAACCTTTCAGCCATCGCCTTAATCTGTGTCTCAGTGTCCTCATTCAGGGTGTTATTTCGGAGCACACGCATAAATTGAGAGATGGGAAGACTCTCTTTCAGATGGACAGGGTGGTGACTGGAGGCATGAAGCAGCGTATTTCTGTCAGTCTCTTTTCTATAGAGGGTTGAGGCAAGTTTACCGTTGTGTCGAAAAAGAGACACATCCAAAAAATTCACTCTGTCACGATTGATGTGATATGTGAAGCGGATAGGGCTATCTAGACTATGTAAATAATCGATCATCTCATAGAACTCTGTGTCGGTCCCTAGCCAAATGATAAAGACATCGTCAATATAACGAACAAAAAATAGACATTTGGATCCAAATCTCGGTATGATGTTATTGGATTCGTACTTATGCATGTACAAATTGGCATACGATGGGGCCAAATTTGACCCCATCGCAGTGCCACTGCACTGCATAAAGAAATCCTTGCCATAGGCAAAATTATTTTTGTTTAATACCAAGCTAGCAAGCTCCAACAAATATTCAGACGGTGGACCATCGTGTGGACCTGTGATCAAAGCTTCACGCATGGCCTCTAGGGAAAAATGGGAGTCACTCCCCATTGTGGACAAAGCTCTATCTTGGCTGTCCAAAAAGGTGTCTCTTCCGTCCCCTGACACGGCAGCCCTAAAGGATCCTGCGGATCGTAGGCAGGAAAATACATTGAAATCCATTCATGTCACCTTGGGTACGCTATTCAGGCCAGCCATTGCATCTGCGTGGGTGAGTACCGCTATCGAAAAATGGGCAGATAACTTGTCATCTAAAATAGATACCCTGCATAGGGATAGCGTTCTTTTGACACTAGGTTATATCAGGGACGCTGCAGTCTACCTAAAGGAAGCTGCGAGGGATATTGGCTTCTTGGGATCAAGGGCCAATGTCATGGCAGTCTCAGCTAGGAGAGCATTGTGGATTCATCAATAGAATGCTGATGCTGACTCTAAGAAAGCTATGGAGTCTCTACCGTATAAAGGTGGTGTATTGTTTGGTGACGGCCTCGCTGATTTGGTATCTACTGCTACTGCGTCTCTAGATAGTTATATAGATACATACACACACATATACCAATAATATTTTTCCGGAATACATAAACATATACGTCTCTATATATATATATATATATATATATATAGAGAGAGAGAGAGAGAGCGATATATATATATATATATATATATATATATTTTTTTTTTTTTTAATATATATATATATATATATAGATAGATATTTTTATATATGTATTATAAAAATATATCCAAAAAAGATACAGGCGCTCACCACTTCCTTGATGATGAAAACTTTATTGGTGTGTCTCACATAGAGACAGTTAACAGCATGTCAGCAAAAGGTGTCGACGTTTCGGCTCCATCTGAGCCTTTTTCAAGACTAACAAGATTACAGCAGGTTCTCACCCAGCAGCCCATGACACACATCAAACCCTGAGGCACTTTTATAGCAGAGGCATATCACAAACCCCGCCCATCAATCATACAACAGGAAGTAACAAAAACACTGGTATTCAAGTGTTTAACATGTTTAATCAAGGATATGTGTACAGTCAATCGAATGTCCTATGACATCAAAGAGTTACACAACATGTGAACACAATCACAACTATTTAGAACCAAGGGAACAACCGATAGCGGCTAATAGCCGCGTTACCGGAAGTGCTGTGCGTTCCATTGCCAGTGGAACGCACACGTCTATCCGGCGGAAGTGGATTTAGCGGACGTGACGTGCGTTTCACTGTGTATGTGGCCGGAGGTGTAGATGGCATAGGACGGCTGTACGTCGCCACTAAGCAACCCGACTGACGCCAGTATATACGATCACATGACCGACCAAAACACATAAGTGAATATGAATTAATATAGTCATAAATAGTGTGTAATAAGGCGCGCAAGCACGGGAATAATTCATAGATGTATTAAACATAGGGCAGGGGCTCCATATTAGTCCTGAGTGCGGAACAAGCATTAACCACATTAAACATCTTCTTAGTTTGATTCCAATAGATGACAAGTAATTATTGCATAATAATTCATATTTACTGTTGTCAAAACTTCATTCCTGAGATAAAAGCTTGTTAACTGCCTATCACTAACCAAAAGAACCACACATTCTCGCCTTTGTAGGTATATATAGAATAATTCATAATGACTTATACAGCTTAGCTGAGAAATGTGTAATAGAAGTTTAAAACACATAATATGGATATAGATGGAACCGAGGACTTAATGGAGACCATATTGGGTGTGTGATATTGCCTCTGCCACTAGGTGAACCAGAGTGATCACCAACACAAAAGACAAGAAAATCACAAACAAGACAACACACATAATTGTAAACATACATTATGAAAAATACGGATATTAAAAAAGTCTAGTCATAGCCCTATCCAAGAAAAATATTGAATGGATTTGCCTCATTTAGGCCTCGTGGTGTCAGAGTGTCCAGCTTGTATATCCATTTAGCCTCTCGTTGTCGTAACTGCCTCTCCCAGTCGCCCCCACGTGGAGGTTTTGGTACATGATCAATCAGCATGCTCTTCAAACTGGAAATTGAGTGCCCCCTACTTGCAAAATGTTGTGCTACTGGTTTGTCAGACACCTTTGAGACCAATGCAGCTCTAATTGATGTGCGATGGTTAGCCATTCTGTCACGGAAGTTTCTAGTTGTCATGCCAACATAATAGTACCCACAGGGACAGATGATGATATAGATTACATGGTCCATGGTACAATGTAATCGGTGACAAATTTTGATTTGTTGACCACTATGTGGGTGTGCAAAACTTGCACCAGTCATCATCGTCCGGCACGTGGTACAATTAGGGCACCGGTAGCAACCCTTCTTGGTATCTGAAAGCCAGGTCTTATTAGTGGCAGATGGTTGCAAAGTAGGGCGCATTAGCATCTGTCGTAAATTCTTACCACGTCTGTAGGCACAGAGAGGTGGTTGATGGCCTAACCCTTTGAAGACTGGGTCAGTGGCAATAATTGGCCAATGTTTGCGTACAACATGTTCAGAATGTGATGAAGCAACATCAAACGTGGTCGTGAAGATCATTCTATTGGCTATTCGCTTGGCACGATGACTGTGGCTAGAATGGGAGTGCCTGTATCTTGCTTTAAGCAAACATCTTTCGACAGTTCTCCTCGAATAGCCGCGTTCGTAAAACCTTTCAGCCATCGCCTTAATCTGTGTCTCAGTGTCCTCATTCAGGGTGTTATTTCGGAGCACACGCATAAATTGAGAGATGGGAAGACTCTCTTTCAGATGGACAGGGTGGTGACTGGAGGCGTGAAGCAGCGTATTTCTGTCAGTCTCTTTTCTATAGAGGGTTGAGGCAAGTTTACCGTTGTGTCGAAAAAGAGACACATCCAAAAAATTCACTCTGTCACGATTGATGTGATATGTGAAGCGGATAGGGCTATCTAGACTATGTAAATAATCGATCATCTCATAGAACTCTGTGTCGGTCCCTAGCCAAATGATAAAGACATCGTCAATATAATGAACAAAAAATAGACATTTGGATCCAAATCTCGGTATGATGTTATTGGATTCGTACTTATGCATGTACAAATTGGCATACGATGGGGCCAAATTTGACCCCATCGCAGTGCCACTGCACTGCATAAAGAAATCCTTGCCATAGGCAAAATGATTTTTGTTTAATACCAAGCTAGCAAGCTCCAACAAAAATTCAGACGGTGGACCATCGTGTGGACCTGTGATCAAAGCTTCACGCATGGCCTCTAGGCCCTCTGTATGCGGTATGACTGTATATAAGGACTGAATGTCTAAAGTTATTAACCAGGCATCTTCAGGTATAATGCCAATGGAATCAATCTTATCAAACAGGTCTGCCGTATCCCTAATATAACTTGGCATCTTGGATACAAGTGGTTGGAGAAATGAATCAATAAAGATTGCCAATGGCTGTAAGACAGAGCCCATTGCCGAGATAATTGGGCGACCCGGGGGATCAATCATAGACTTGTGTATTTTAGGTAGCGTGTAGATGATTGGACATACTGGACTATCCACTGTCAAATAGCCAGCTATTTTTTTGGTCCAACCATCCACACGCCAAAGCCCGATTGATGGTGATATCCACCAATTTTTTAATCTGCAACATTGGGTTGCCTCTACACTTCACATATACCATGGGGTCTGCTAATTGTCTGAGTATCTCAGCATTATATTTACACCAGTCCTGTACCACCACGGCACCGCCCTTATCGGCTTGTCGAATCACGATCTGTTCATTATTAATCAAGCTCTTTAATGCAACCCTTTGTGCGGGAGAAAGGTTACTGTACCGTGGTGGTACAACCCCGGTACTCATCTCATTGTTAGTCAAACGGAGAAATGTTCGTATACTCGAATTGGTTGACTGAGGGTCAAAGACACTCGGTCTGGCTAAACCAGTAATTTGGGTCATTTCATTAGATTTATTAGAGAAAAACTCACGCAATCTGAGTTTTCTCCCGAATTTGTAATGGTCTACAACCCAACCAAATTTATTGTGTGGAACAGTGGGCACAAACGAAATACCTAGTGCTAATACTTCTGTTTCCACAGGTGAGAGCGTGTGTTCTGACAGGTTAAAGACAGTATCTATTGGTATTTTCTTGGGCGTCCCCTTCGCCTTATAGCCACCCCTCCTCGAGGGGAACCTCGTTCTACGTTTCTGTTGGGGTTGGTATTGGTCCGGGCGCTCTTCCCTAAAAAAGCACCAGAGGGGGGTCTATTATCAGTCACCTCACTCTCAGAGTTTGATTGGGATGAAGAATTGTCTAAGGGACCTTGATATCTATTTCTAGTTTGTAAGCGTGGTCTCCGACCAGTATAACCTTTGGGTTCACCCCTCAACCATCTATAAACCTGATTGTTTGTGTAATCGGCATTTACGGTAACCAATTTCTTCCGCTTAAACGTGATAAGGTCCTGCTGGTAAGTGTTTACTTGTTCAGTCAAACGATCAAGCCACTTGTCAGCAGTGTCCACCACCAATGTAGACAAATGTGTAGAATTAAACACAGCCAAATCCTCTCGCACTTGTTTCAATTCAACCCCAACCTCCTCAGTAACGAGGAGGATGAGGTCTAGCGAACACTTGTTCAAGACACCACACCATTTGGGGCAAAATGTTGGACTATTGCGACCAATGGTGGGGATATTATTTACTCGAAATCCTCTCGGGATTCTCTTGTTCCTATAGTAGTCCGAGAGGAATTGGCCATGTAAGGTGATATCCACCTCCCGCTTTCTTAATCTCAGAGCTTTATGGAACAGGTCAAGTGGTGTCTCATCTGGTAGCTTAGCAAATTCAATATGGTCAAAAGGCACCTTTTCGGCGTCGTCATCAGTCAGAGAAAGAAAAGTGCTATGTGCTAATTGGAAAGTGGCCTCATCAATCACTTGATTAGGGTCAATTGACATACTGACCACGGCAAGGTTTAAACAGCACTTAGTAAACTATATGACAAACACAAAACTTGGACCAGGGACCGACACTAGAGTCCAAAGATGTTGAAAAATGAAAAAATGAATAAATACAGTTAAAAATCACCACATGTTGGTGAAAAAGGTATCAGGGCAGGTGAGGAAAAGAACTCCACAAAAATATCTCCACAAGCTTTTCATATATTCAAAGTAAGGCGGGTGTCGGACTAAAGGAACAATTTGCATCACAGACCATTCCCTAATATATCCAGAAAGTCCACACTCACTGCTCCAATTTGCAACCTGGGCGGTGCTCCATAAGAGATTCACAAGAAATCCAAAAATATATCCAAAAAAGATACAGGCACTCACCACTTCCTTGATGATGAAAACTTTATTGGTGTGTCTCACATAGAGACAGTTAACCGCATGTCAGCAAAAGGTGTCGACGTTTCGGCTCCATCTGAGCCTTTTTCAAGACTAACAAGATTACAGCAGGTTCTCACCCAGCAGCCCATGACACACATCAAACCCTGGAGCACTTTTATAGCAGAGGCATATCACAAACCCCGCCCATCAATCATCCAACAGGAAGTAACAAAAACACTGGTATTCAAGTGTTTAACATGTTTAATCAAGGATATGTGTACAGCCAATCGAATGTCCTATGTGCAGTGGCACTGCGATGGCGTCAAATTTGGCCCCATCGTATGCCAATTTGTACATGCATAAGTACGAATCCAATAACATCATACCGAGATTTGGATCTAAATGTCTATTTTTTGTTCGTTATATTGACGATGTCTTTATCATTTGGCTAGGGACCGACACAGAGTTCTATGAGATGATCGATTATTTACATAGTCTAGATAGCCCTATCCGCTTCACATATCACATCAATCGTGACAGAGTGAATTTTTTGGATGTGTCTCTTTTTCGACACAACGGTAAACTTGCCTCAACCCTCTATAGAAAAGAGACTGACAGAAATACGCTGCTTCATGCCTCCAGTCACCACCCTGTCCATCTGAAAGAGAGTCTTCCCATCTCTCAATTTATGCGTGTGCTCCGAAATAACACCCTGAATGAGGACACTGAGACACAGATTAAGGCGATGGCTGAAAGGTTTTACGAACGCGGCTATTCGAGGAGAACTGTCGAAAGATGTTTGCTTAAAGCAAGATACAGGCACTCCCATTCTAGCCACAGTCATCGTGCCAAGCGAATAGCCAATAGAATGATCTTCACGACCACGTTTGATGTTGCTTCATCACATTCTGAACATGTTTTACGCAAACATTGGCCAATTATTGCCACTGACCCAGTCTTCAAAGGGTTAGGCCATCAACCACCTCTCTGTGCCTACAGACGTGGTAAGAATTTACGACAGATGCTAATGCGCCCTACTTTGCAACCATCTGCCACTAATAAGACCTGGCTTTCAGATACCAAGAAGGGTTGCTACCGGTGCCCTAATTGTACCACGTGCCGGACGATGATGACTGGTGCAAGTTTTGCACACCCACATAGTGGTCAACAAATCAAAATTCGTCACCGATTACATTGTACCATGGACCATGTAATCTATATCATCATCTGTCCCTGTGGGTACTATTATGTTGGCATGACAACTAGAAACTTCCGTGACAGAATGGCTAACCATCGCACATCAATTCGAGCTGCATTGGTCTCAAAGGTGTCTGACAAACCAGTAGCACAACATTTTGCAAGTAGGGGGCACTCAATTTCCAGTTTGATGTGCATGCTGATTGATCATGTACCAAAACCTCCACGTGGGGGCGACTGGGAGAGGCAGTTACGACAACGAGAGGCTAAATGGATATACGAGCTGGACACTCTGACACCACGAGGCCTAAATGAGGCAAATCCATTCAATTTTTTTCTTGGATAGGGCTATGACTAGACTTTTTTAATATCCGTATTTTTCATAATGTATGTTTACAATTATGTGTGTTGTCCTGTTTGTGATTTTCTTGTCTTTTGTGTTGGTGATCACTCTGGTTCACCTAGTGGCAGAGGCAATATCACACACCCAATATGGTCTCCATTAAGTCCTGGGTTCCATCTATATCCATATTATGTGTTTTAAACTTCTATTACACATTTCTCAGCTAAGCTGTATAAGTCATTATGAATTATTCTATATATACCTACAAAGGCGAGAATGTGTGGTTCTTTTGGTTAGTGATAGGCGGTTAACAAGCTTTTATCTCAGGAATGAAGTTTTGACAACAGTAAATATGAATTATTATGCAATAATTACTTGTCATCTATTGGAATCAAACTAAGAAGATGTTTAATGTGGTTAATGCTTGTTCCGCACTCAGGACTAATATGGAGCCCCTGCCCTATGTTTAATACATCTATGAATTATTCCCATGCTTGCGCGCCTTATTACACACTATTTATGACTATATTAATTCATATTCACTTATGTGTTTTGGTCGGTCATGTGATCGTATATACTGGTGTCAGTCGGGTTGCTTAGCGACGACGTACAGCCGTCCTATGCCATCTACACCTCCGGCCACATACACAGTGTAGCACACGTCACGTCCGCTAAATCCACTTCCGCCGGATAGACGTGTGCGTTCCACTGGCAATGGAACGCACAGCACTTCCGGTATCGCGGCTATTAGCCGTTATCGGTTGTTCCCTTGGTTCTAAATAGTTGTGATTGTGTTCACATGTTGTGTAACTCTTTGATGTCATAGGACATTCGATTGGCTGTACACATATCCTTGATTAAACATGTTAAACACTTGAATACCAGTGTTTTTGTTACTTCCTAGTGTTTTTGTTACTTCCTGTTGGATGATTGATGGGCGGGGTTTGTGATATGCCTCTGCTATAAAAGTGCTCCAGGGTTTGATGTGTGTCATGGGCTGCTGGGTGAGAACCTGCTGTAATCTTGTTAGTCTTGAAAAAGGCTCAGATGGAGCCGAAACGTCGACACCTTTTGCTGACATGCTGTTAACTGTCTCTATGTGAGACACACCAATAAAGTTTTCATCATCAAGGAAGTGGTGAGTGCCTGTATCTTTTTTGGATATATTTTTGGATTTCTTGTGAATCTCTTATGGAGCACCGCCCAGGTTGCAAATTGAAGCAGTGAGTGTGGACTTTCTGGATGTATTATAAAAATAAATATATATAGAGAGAGAGCACAAAAAGCATTTTTTAAAAAAAAGTAATTGTTACAATCTGTGTACTCACCACATTTTGCAGGAACAATCAGCTACACAAAGTTTAAGAATTTTTGGATCAGATGTTGTGTCATTTTTATTGTAAAAAGATGCACATGCCAAACATAAAAAAAAAAATGTTGGTTAATAACACAATTCACCCAAATTTCATTATTGTTTTAAAATCCCCCCAAAAAACATTCTGTTCAACAATCTTACACAACAAACATGATAAGGAGAACATTACAGATTAATTATGTACTGAAACAATAATAAAGACTCACAAAACAAAAGCAACACACTCTGAACTTTACCAAGCTACCTAAATGCCATCAGTCAAAAAAAAAAAAAAATACAGACAGTTTTTGGAGACAAAACTAAATAATAAAATAAAAACAATACCTGAAATAATCCTGGACAATTCTAGCCCTTACTGCATTCCCCTGGCGGTACACACTCCCCCCACGGAATGTCCGGCCAATCCCTGGCTCCTCATCCGGCAATTCCTCCGTGTGTGGAAGCTCTACGCGACTCCTTACAGCTATGTTATGTAGGATAGTGCACAGGACCACAATTTTACTTACCATCTCCGGCGAATACATGATGTCGCCACCAGTGCGGTGGAGCACATGAAAACGCCCTTTAAGAACACCAATCGTGCGCTCCACCAGCTGTCTAGTGGCAGTAAGCGCGGAATTAAATGCCGTCTGTGGTCTTGGCCTGGGTTTACTGTAAGGAGTCATGAGCCAGGGGGTGCAAGGATATCCACGGTCTCCTGTTTGATAAGATGAGAACAGAAAAAGTTTTAAAAAACATAACAGAATGTAATTCCAAAAATATGACTGCTCAAATAATGAAAATTACAAAACTCACCCAATAGCCACATGTCTTGGCCTTCCATCGTTCTTAATCTTTGCCATATTCCTGATTGTCTAATGACATGGGCATCATGGGAGTTCCCAGGGAACTTAGCATTCAGGGACAGGATCTGGAGGGATGGGCCACAAACAACCATTACATTCGGAGAATGAAACAGTTTCCTGTTTCTAAATATTTCTTCATTATGTATGGGCGCAACAATCGCAACATGTGTCCCATCCACAACTCCAATAACGTGTGGGAAGCGACTACCCCCTTCCTGAAATTGCAGCTTCACCACAGCCAGGGCACCAACATCCAAAGGCATTGAGATAAATTGCTTCACTCGTTTTAGGAAAGCTTGGCTGACACGCCGCAGGACCTTACTGAACTGGCCCTGCGACATGCCAACCAGAACTCCTACGACACGCTGGTACGAAACAATGGCCAAAAAATGTAACACAGCAAGGAATTGTGTCAATGCTGGTATTGCTGTAGGATACCTAATGGATTGTTCTAGATCACTCTCTATTATGGAGAGAGTGTCTAGGATTAGATGAGGTGGCAGTCTGTATCTGTGCAACACTACATCATCAGGCATCCCAAAAAGGAGGACACGGGTACGGAAAATTGGTGGCCTTGCACGCCTCCGTTGCCTTGGAGGATGAGGAGCCGGTTGGGGTTGGAGGACTTGCGCCGGTTGGGGTGGGAGTGGTTCCGTGGGTTGTGGTGGGAGGGCTTCAGCTGCCACATGAATGGACATCACCAACTTCAAATGAAGGTAAGAATCATTAAGACACACAATCCATTAACACCACACATTGTTAAAACTAATATAAGTAAAAGTGTATGGGTGTTCACTTACTGCAGGAGCGTACTCCATATCTTCATGATGCAAATACGGACCAAAAAACCAAATTTTTTAATAAATAGCCACAGTTAGCTAAGTACCTACAACATAGGTTAACATCACAAATAACATAGTTTTTGAGATAAAAAACATACCCATATAATTACTGCAACAATATATGTAAAAAGTACTAAGTATGTTTTGTTTTTAACACAAAAACAAATCCATTAAAAAAAAGGCAACTTACCTGCTCAGAAAAAAAAAGAACACTTGTTTGGAGATATAAAGTCAAAAATGGCCGACTTTGGCACTCCTAAGATAAGGAACAAAATAAACAATAGAGACACCAACAAGAGAGAGAAATGGTCAATAAGAAATAAGATACACACTCTCACCAAACACTCACCATGACACCCAGGGACAGGCAACTTACTAGATCAGAAAATAAAGGCACACTTTTGTTGATAATGAAACTGAAAACTGGCCTACTTTGGCACTCCTAATAGAACTGGAAAATTAAACAATAGAGACACCTACAAGAGAGAGAAATGGGCAATAAGAACTGCAAAAACCACTCTCAGCACTAGAACGGCCAGACTGGAAATTACAGGTAACATAACTATTAGATACTACATGTAAAAAAATTATAACAAAACAACATTAAACACCAAACAACAAAAACCCATTTTAAACTACTACAAAGGACCATTGCACACCCATACATACTTGGTCTGGTAATATACTATTTTTTTTTGAAAATACAAAATAAAATATGTTTTAAATACGCAATACGCAACACAACAGTAACAAATTTGCAAGCTAACAAATGCACATTTTTGTGCTATATACTGAAATAAAAACTTACTCTGCACTGTGATAGTCAACACGTCCACCTTGCTTGTGTCTTGATTCACCATTTATCATCATACACCCACTCACACAGGCTGCTGGCAATGGTCTTAAATAGGCAGTGCAACAATTACTGGAAGTATTAGCATAATTGACACCTGTGCGAATTACCGCACTGGAAATCACATGCAGCTATAAATCGCAAGAAACCTGTGCAAACACACATGCCACCAGCAACATGGCTACTCATGAGCAGATGGCAGCAGAGATGGACCAGGTGCAGCAGCAGATGTCCGCTTTGACACATAGGCGCCTAGCGCTGCGGAGGCAGATGCTGGAAGCTGCCAGTGCGGATGGTGAAATTGCAGGACCCAGTACTGCACAAACTCCATCTTCTGATACCCAGGAGTTAGGAGTGAATCCCCTGCCAGACATAGATGCTGGGGAAACTGAGGGAGATTCAGGCCTACCATCTCAAACACAAAGTACACAAGCAGCTAGTGAAAAGGAAGATGGTGAGGAGGGACAGGACGATAGCTCACAGGCTACATCCCAAAAAAAACCGCCCGCCTTCACTAAGAGGGAGTTATGTGTTTTGGTCACACAGGCCATGGAAAAAATTAATCGAGGCAGCAAAAACATGGGTGCTGCATCCAAAGATCGAATCTGGAGGGACATCACTGATTCTGTTAATGAAGTCGGCTCAATAGTCCGCACCTCACAGGAAGTTAGAAGACGGTAAGTGTATATTGACACACCATTTTCTGAGCCAAGTATTATTAAAAACTTAGCTAGATGTGATGTTGCCTATAGCAACCAAATACATAACATGTGTACTATCAATTAAAGCAGGTATTCGTAACTTTTATGTCCCTTGCCCCTAATTCTAATCACATATGTAGTTGGGCCGACTTCAAATCCCACCTGAAGGGCAAGAGGTCTGCGGAGTGGAATGCCTCGAGGGCAACAGGGGGAGGTCCAGCTGCCACTGTGGAATACACAGATCTTGAGGAGATGGCGATGGACTGTGTGAGCTACGAGGAGGGGGTTGGGGTGTCTCATATGGACACGGACCTGCCTGAAATACTGAATCCACATGACTTGCCAGGTAAGTTTACACACATATTCCTAAAAAACGAATTTAGTGGTTCCAAAAGTCTCATGTTGTTTTTTTCTTAACTTTTTCAACTCATTTTTCTATTTTCTTTTAACATAACACAGCACAGGTGGGTGAGCAGGTAGAGTCACAGGAGGGTTATGTGGCTGAGGTGGGGGGACCTAGTGTCTCTGCCACTGTGGGACCACAGATTCCATCCGCCCAGATTCCAACTGGCCCCCCCACCCAACCCTCTGCTATCCCGGACATCCTGTCTCAAATAGCCAGGTATGGTGAGAGCCTGAATGCTTTTCAGGATAGGATGATCCGGGAGGTAAGTCAGATACCTGTCCAGCTCACTGAGCACAGAAACAGTGTGGAGCAAGGTGTAGCTAAACTCTGCCAAGGTCTGGCAGAGATCAGGCAGGGCCAAGAGCAACTCGCCTCCTCCTTCCAACAAATTGCCAATTCCATTCTGCAAGGGCTCCAGGACATCGCTGTCTGCCTTGCACACAGTGGCAGAGAGCCAGCCACATCTGCTCCCTCCCCTCCCTCTGCCCAGGAAGAACATCCCACTGGGCAGGGCCCTCGAAGGTCGCTTCGCAGACCGAGCCGGGAAGAACAACATCAGGCGGGGAAAAAGAAGAGAAAGTGATGTCTCTCCAGATGGGCAGCACCCATGTTTTACATGTTGCCTCGATGTTTTTTATTTTTGCTTGTGTGGCCAGAATGTACAACTCCCTCAAAGTGAAAGGATATTTTTTTTTTAAATTGTAGCCTGTGAGTTATTTTCGTCTACACCTGAGCCATCTTCCTCTTCCTAGCGTGCTTTGTATGGTTGTATTTGTGTATTGGTTCCAGAATCGACCTCAGTTCCCCTAAAAGTTTCGTCTGGCTGGGGGTTCACAACATATACTTAGTAAATATTAAACATCATATTTTGTCAGAAGATGGTGTTACCATAGTACTGGGTTCTGCTATGTCAAATTTGGCACTGGCATCTGCTTGTTGCTATGTCCATCTTTGTATGTGATGCTCATTTGTAGCCATGTTGTGTTGCTGCTTTACTTTATTTTTTGAAGTAAAAAAAAAAAAAAAAACTTGTTTGTGTGTTTTATTAAAGGTTATGCACTCTGGAAAACTGTGCCCTGTACACTTTAACATGGCATATTGACATTTGTGGAACAAGGGAACACTCAGAATATTCATACAAACATTGAATATTATAATATAAAACATGTATGCCTTGCACAACACTTAAGTGGCCATATAAAAAAAACAAAAAACTTTGGAACTTGGGTTACTAGGGGCAACATGGCATAGTATTAGATATGGACACATATTCCCACAAACAAAAAAATATATTAAGTAACATTAAGTGTAGGCTGCATTCTGTTGCTCATGTTATTATGTACAACGGAATATGTCTATGTCGAGAACATTTAGCTGATGTAGTTTATAAGTTGGTTTCTTCACACTTGATTAAATTTGAAAGTATTAAGCAAATAATTAAAACAGGCAGTTAACATCAAAGTATTTAACCAAATAAATGAAATACAGTGCATTATTTGTGAGTGTTTCAGATTTATACGTGGTAAAAATAAAAATATTATGTGGGCATACAATTGCTGTTTGTAGTCTTTTGTAACTGCAGTGTTTGGCAAGTAATTGGTCAACAGGTGAATTCATTGGCCAACTCATAGCTAATTAGGGCAGACACACTTGTAACAGTACTTCGCAAGTGCTGAGTAGCTGCAGACTTACTCCTCGGCTGCGACAAGATAGCGAACATTTGTTGTGTAATTTTTACCATCGGCTACGCATTTCTGCACAAAACACGCCTACTGCCAGTTGCCTACTCCCACACTAGCCGCCCACTTTCACGCCCATTTCGTTAGATAGTGAAGCCGAGCCTCTGCCACGCCTCCGTCACTCCCTGTTTTCGGTGATGTATTACGAGCTGATTTTCAGTTATTAATTTTGCACAAGCGTCGTATCACTCCCTTTGCGCACGCGCATTTCTGCATTCGCAACATGCGCAGGTTGCTATTTTTTGCCGTTTGCGATGCGATGAACTGCTGCGAACAACTCGGAATGAGGGCCATTGAATACTGTAGATTCCTTTGTTGCTCCGTCAACCTAATAAAAGTTTATTAAACTAGCATAATTGGACTCTGTTATAAGTGCTCATTTTTCTAAATTCACTGTAGAATACCAGCCTGGTCCCGAAATTTCTCTTCAGGTCGCAACTTGCAAGCCATACTATAATCATAATTTTTCCACTTCAGTTTACTAAATATAGCAGTGGGAACAAAAGAAAGTCCTTTCGATAATACTGATTTCCCTACTACGTTAAGATCATAAGACAAGATGTTGATTATCAAATCTGTGGATGCCTTGGTGACTTTTTTCTACTTTTTTAAGTTGCTCCTCCACCGATGGGGCCTGTGAGAGATCTAACTGTGATTGTGTAACGACCCAAGAAAAAGAAGAATGAACTCCAAGTTGTTTGTCTGAAGAATCCTTATCAGTGGATGAAGCTGTGGAATAATTCTCAAACTAACTCAAACCAGCTATACATTTTTTTACTTTGAAATATGTTGACAGCAATGTCATTACCATTTAGGGTTGTGGCCAGTCTCCAGAGGGGGTGTGGCCAGCCGCCACATTGGTTTTCCTAACCATTAGAGAATGCATGGGCTGGGCCCTTTGATAAATATATTTAGTAAATACTGTTAGTGTATACATGATAATGTAGCAGATTAATAACGGCAATGCAGTGTAGACAATAAACCATAGTCCTGTGAAGTATTTGGTAACAAATGTTCAGGGGAAACACCCGATGGGCAGTAGGGCCCACTGGGGGTTTCACCTGTACCCCTGTGGGCCAGTCTAACCCTGCCCACCTATAAACCTTATGCTCTTTATAGTCTTTATCTACCATTTCACGTTTATTATTTGAAAAGCAATGTGATCTCTCCTATACTTCTCCACCAGTGTTTTTTATTTTTCCAAACAATGCTCTGAGCCATCATTTTGAATAATACAATTGTGGTGGGTACACACTGCTCTGATATTGGTATGATATTGTCTGTTGATTCCGGCTGAATCGGAATGACATATCCTGATTGCACGCTCCCACTGGTCACATGTGATATCTTCTGGTTGGCTGTGCTGCATGGCCAATTGGAAGATTTCGCATGTGATCCAGTGCAGTGCAATAAAGAATGGAACATGGGATTGCTCCGTCGTTTATTGCATCATTTTTGTGTGTACCGTGGATACGATATGTCAGCTCATCTGTCGGGTACACATTGAAAGTTGGATGAACTGTATGCCCTCTTAAGGTTACCCATGAAAATAAAATAAAAATCCCAATGTTAATATTAGAGATGAGCGGGTTCGGTTCCTCGGAATCCGAACCCGCCCGAACTTCATGTTTTTTTACACGGGTCCGAGCGACTCGGATCTTCCCGCCTTGCTCGGTTAACCCGAGCGCGCCCGAACGTCATCATGACGCTGTCGGATTCTCGCGAGGCTCGGATTCTATCGCGAGACTCGGATTCTATATAAGGAGCCGCGCGTCGCCGCCATTTTCACACGTGCATTGAGATTGATAGGGAGAGGACGTGGCTGGCGTCCTCTCCATTTAGATTAGAAGAGAGAGAGTGAGATTGAGACAGAGACACTTGATTTACTGGAGCTTAGGAGTACTAGAGAGTGCAGAGTTTACTAGTGACTGACCACTGACCAGTGACCACCAGTGCAGTTTTATTTAATATAATCCGTTCTCTGCCTGAAAAAAACGATACACAGTGACTCAGTCACATACCATATCTGTGCTCAGCCCAGTGTGCTGCATCATCTATGTATAATATCTGACTGTGCTCACACAGCTTAATTGTGGGGGAGACTGGGGAGCAGTTATAGGTTATAGCAGGAGCCAGGAGTAGATACATATTATTAAAATTAAACAGTGCACACTTTTGCTGCAGGCAGGAGTGCCACTGCCAGTGTGACTGACCAGTGACCTGACCACTCTGACCACCAGTATAGTATACTATATTGTGATTGCCTGAAAAAGTTAAACACTCGTCGTGTGACTTGTGTGGTGTTTTTTTTTTTATTCTATAAAAAACTCATTCTGCTGACAGATAGTGTCCAGCAGGTCCGTCATTATATAATATATACCTGTCCGGCTGCAGTAGTGATATATATATATATATATTTTATATCATTATTTATCATCCAGTCGCAGCAGACACAGTACGGTAGTTCACGGCTGTAGCTACCTCTGTGTCGGCACTCGGCAGTCCATCCATAATTGTATACCACCTACCCGTGTTTTTTTTTTTCTTTCTTCTTTATACATACTACATCTCATTATCATCCAGTCTATATTAGCAGCAGACACAGTACAGTACGGTAGTCCACGGCTGTAGCTACCTCTGTGTCGGCACTCGGCAGTCCATCCATAATTGTATACCACCTACCCGTGGTTTTTTTTTCTTTCTTCTTTATACATACATACTACATCTCATTATCAACCAGTCTATATTAGCAGCAGACACAGTACAGTACGGTAGTCCACGGCTGTAGCTACCTCTGTGTCGGCACTCAGCAGTCCGTCCATAATTGTATACCACCTACCCGTGTTTTTTTTTTTTCTTTCTTCTTTATACATACATACTACATCTCATTATCATCCAGTCTATATTAGCAGCAGACACAGTACAGTACGGTAGTCCACGGCTGTAGCTACCTCTGTGTCGGCACTTGGCAGTCCATCCATAATTGTATACCACCTACCCGTGATTTTTTTTTCTTTCTTCTTTATACATACTACATCTCATTATCAACCAGTCTATATTAGCAGCAGACACAGTACAGTACGGTAGTCCACGGCTGTAGCTACCTCTGTGTCGGCACTCGGCAGTCCATCCATAATTGTATACCACCTACCCGTGTTTTTTTTTCTTTCTTCTTTATACATACATACTACATCTCATTATCATCCAGTCTATATTAGCAGCAGACACAGTACAGTACGGTAGTCCACGGCTGTAGCTACCTCTGTGTCGGCACTCGGCAGTCCATCCATAATTGTATACCACCTACCCGTGGTTTTTTTTTCTTTCTTCTTTATACATACTACATCTCATTATCATCCAGTCTATATTAGCAGCAGACACAGTACAGTACGGTAGTCCACGGCTGTAGCTACCTCTGTGTCGGCACTCGGCAGTCCATCCATAATTGTATACCACCTACCCGTGGTTTTTTTTTCTTTCTTCTTTATACATACATACTACATCTCATTATCAACCAGTCTATATTAGCAGCAGACACAGTACAGTACGGTAGTCCACGGCTGTAGCTACCTCTGTGTCGGCACTCGGCAGTCCGTCCATAATTGTATACCACCTACCCGTGGTTTTTCTTTCTTTCTTCTTTATACATACATACTACATCTCATTATCATCCAGTCTATATTAGCAGCAGACACAGTACAGTACGGTAGTCCACGGCTGTAGCTACCTCTGTGTCGGCACTTGGCAGTCCATCCATAATTGTATACCACCTACCCGTGGTTTTTTTTTCTTTCTTCTTTATACATACTACATCTCATTATCAACCAGTCTATATTAGCAGCAGACACAGTACAGTACGGTAGTCCACGGCTGTAGCTACCTCTGTGTCGGCACTCGGCAGTCCATCCATAATTGTATACCACCTACCCGTGGTTTTTTTTTCTTTCTTCTTTATACATACATACTACATCTCATTATCATCCAGTCTATATTAGCAGCAGACACAGTACAGTACGGTAGTCCACGGCTGTAGCTACCTCTGTGTCGGCACTCGGCAGTCCGTCCATAATTGTATACCACCTACCCGTGGTTTTTTTTTCTTTCTTTATACATACATACTACATCTCATTATCAACCAGTCTATATTAGCAGCAGACACAGTACAGTACGGTAGTCCACGTCTGTAGCTACCTCTGTGTCGGCACTCGGCAGTCCGTCCATAATTGTATACCACCTACCCGTGGTTTTTTTTTCTTTCTTCTTTATACATACATACTACATCTCATTATCATCCAGTCTATATTAGCAGCAGACACAGTACAGTACGGTAGTCCACGGCTGTAGCTACCTCTGTGTCGGCACTCGGCAGTCCATTCATAATTGTATACTAGTATCCATCCATCTCCATTGTTTACCTGAGGTGCCTTTTAGTTGTGCCTATTAAAATATGGAGAACAAAAATGTTGAGGTTCCAAAATTAGGGAAAGATCAAGATCCACTTCCACCTCGTGCTGAAGCTGCTGCCACTAGTCATGGCCGAGACGATGAAATGCCAGCAACGTCGTCTGCCAAGGCCGATGCCCAATGTCATAGTACAGAGCTTGTCAAATCCAAAACACCAAATATCAGTAAAAAAAGGACTCCAAAACCTAAAATAAAATTGTCGGAGGAGAAGCGTAAACTTGCCAATATGCCATTTACCACATGGAGTGGCAAGGAACGGCTGAGGCCCTGGCCTATGTTCATGGCTAGTGGTTCAGCTTCACATGAGGATGGAGGCACTCAGCCTCTCGCTAGAAAAATGAAAAGACTCAAGCTGGCAAAAGCAGTAGCACCGCAAAGAACTGTGCGTTCTTCGAAATCCCAAATCCACAAGGAGAGTCCAATTGTGTCGGTTGCGATGCCTGACCTTCCCAACACTGGACGTGAAGAGCATGCGCCTTCCACCATTTGCACGCCCCCTGCAAGTGCTGGAAGGAGCACCCGCAGTCCAGTTCCTGATAGTCAGATTGAAGATGTCAGTGTTGAAGTACACCAGGATGAGGAGGATATGGGTGTTGCTGGCGCTGGGGAGGAAATTGACCAGGAGGATTCTGATGGTGAGGTGGTTTGTTTAAGTCAGGCACCCGGGGAGACACCTGTTGTCCGTGGGAGGAATATGGCCGTTGACATGCCTGGTGAAAATACCAAAAAAATCAGCTCTTCGGTGTGGAACTATTTCAACAGAAATGCGGACAACAGGTGTCAAGCCGTGTGTTCCCTTTGTCAAGCTGTAATAAGTAGGGGTAAGGACGTTAACCACCTCGGAACATCCTCCCTTATACGTCACCTGCAGCGCATTCATAATAAGTCAGTGACAAGTTCAAAAACTTTGGGTGACAGCGGAAGCAGTCCACTGACCAGTAAATCCCTTCCTCTTGTAACCAAGCTCACGCAAACCACCCCACCAACTCCCTCAGTGTCAATTTCCTCCTTCCCCAGGAATGCCAATAGTCCTGCAGGCCATGTCACTGGCAATTCTGACGAGTCCTCTCCTGCCTGGGATTCCTCCGATGCATCCTTGCGTGTAACGCCTACTGCTGCTGGCGCTGCTGTTGTTGCTGCTGGGAGTCGATGGTCATCCCAGAGGGGAAGTCGTAAGCCCACTTGTACTACTTCCAGTAAGCAATTGACTGTTCAACAGTCCTTTGCGAGGAAGATGAAATATCACAGCAGTCATCCTGCTGCAAAGCGGATAACTGAGGCCTTGACAACTATGTTGGTGTTAGACGTGCGTCCGGTATCCGCCGTTAGTTCACAGGGAACTAGACAATTTATTGAGGCAGTGTGCCCCCGTTACCAAATACCATCTAGGTTCCACTTCTCTAGGCAGGCGATACCGAAAATGTACACGGACCTCAGAAAAAGACTCACCAGTGTCCTAAAAAATGCAGCTGGACCCAATGTCCACTTAACCACGGACATGTGGACAAGTGGAGCAGGGCAGGGTCAGGACTATATGACTGTGACAGCCCACTGGGTAGATGTATGGACTCCCGCCGCAAGAACAGCAGCGGCGGCACCAGTAGCAGCATCTCGCAAACGCCAACTCTTTCCTAGGCAGGCTACGCTTTGTATCACCGCTTTCCAGAATACGCACACAGCTGAAAACCTCTTACGGCAACTGAGGAAGATCATCGCGGAATGGCTTACCCCAATTGGACTCTCCTGTGGATTTGTGGCATCGGACAACGCCAGCAATATTGTGTGTGCATTAAATATGGGCAAATTCCAGCACGTCCCATGTTTTGCACATACCTTGAATTTGGTGGTGCAGAATTTTTTAAAAAACGACAGGGGCGTGCAAGAGATGCTGTCGGTGGCCAGAAGAATTGCGGGACACTTTCGGCGTACAGGCACCACGTACAGAAGACTGGAGCACCACCAAAAACTACTGAACCTGCCCTGCCATCATCTGAAGCAAGAAGTGGTAACGAGGTGGAATTCAACCCTCTATATGCTTCAGAGGTTGGAGGAGCAGCAAAAGGCCAATCAAGCCTATACAATTGAGCACGATATAGGAGGTGGAATGCACCTGTCTCAAGCGCAGTGGAGAATGATTTCAACGTTGTGCAAGGTTCTGATGCCCTTTGAACTTGCCACACGTGAAGTCAGTTCAGACACTGCCAGCCTGAGTCAGGTCATTCCCCTCATCAGGCTTTTGCAGAAGAAGCTGGAGACATTGAAGGAGGAGCTAACACGGAGCGATACCGCTAGGCATGTGGGACTTGTGGATGGAGCCCTTAATTCGCTTAACAAGGATTCACGGGTGGTCAATCTGTTGAAATCAGAGCACTACATTTTGGCCACCGTGCTCGATCCTAGATTTAAAGCCTACCTTGGATCTCTCTTTCCGGCAGACACAAGTCTGCTGGGGTTGAAAGACCTGCTGGTGAGAAAATTGTCAAGTCAAGCGGAACGCGACCTGTCAACATCTCCTCCTTCACATTCTCCCGCAACTGGGGGTGCGAGGAAAAGGCTCAGAATTCCGAGCCCACCCGCTGGCGGTGATGCAGGGCAGTCTGGAGCGACTGCTGATGCTGACATCTGGTCCGGACTGAAGGACCTGACAACGATTACGTTGTCGTCTACGGTCACTGCATATGATTCTCTCAACATTGAAAGAATGGTGGAGGATTATATGAGTGACCGCATCCAAGTAGGCACGTCACACAGTCCGTACTTATACTGGCAGGAAAAAGAGGCAATTTGGAGGCCCTTGCACAAACTGGCTTTATTCTACCTAAGTTGCCCTCCCACAAGTGTGTACTCCGAAAGAGTGTTTAGTGCCGCCGCTCACCTTGTCAGCAATCGGCGTACGAGGTTACATCCAGAAAATGTGGAGAAGATGATGTTCATTAAAATGAATTATAATCAATTCCTCCGCGGAGACATTGACCAGCAGCAATTGCCTCCACAAAGTACACAGGGAGCTGAGATGGTGGATTCCAGTGGGGACGAATTGATAATCTGTGAGGAGGGGGATGTACACGGTGATATATCGGAGGATGATGATGAGGTGGACATCTTGCCTCTGTAGAGCCAGTTTGTGCAAGGAGAGATGAATTGCTTCTTTTTTGGGGGGGGTCCAAACCAACCCGTCATATCAGTCACTGTCGTGTGGCAGACCCTGTCACTGAAATGATGGGTTGGTTAAAGTGTGCATGTCCTGTTTATACAACATAAGGGTGGGTGGGAGGGCCCAAGGACAATTCCATCTTGCACCTCTTTTTTCTTTTATTTTTCTTTGCGTCATGTGCTGTTTGGGGAGGGTTTTTTGGAAGGGCCATCCTGCGTGACACTGCAGTGCCACTCCTAGATGGGCCCGGTGTTTGTGTCGGCCACTAGGGTCGCTTATCTTACTCACACAGTCAACTACCTCATTGCGCCTCTTTTTTTCTTTGCGTCATGTGCTGTTTGGGGAGGGTTTTTTGGAAGGGCCATCCTGCGTGACACTGCAGTGCCACTCCTAGATGGGCCCGGTGTTTGTGTCGGCCACTAGGGTCGCTTATCTTACTCACACAGTCAACTACCTCATTGCGCCTCTTTTTTTCTTTGCGTCATGTGCTGTTTGGGGAGGGTTTTTTGGAAGGGACATCCTGCGTGACACTGCAGTGCCACTCCTAGATGGGCCCGGTGTTTGTGTCGGCCACTAGGGTCGCTTATCTTACTCACACAGTCAGCTACCTCATTGCGCCTCTTTTTTTCTTTGCGTCATGTGCTGTTTGGGGAGGGTTTTTTGGAAGGGCCATCCTGCGTGACACTGCAGTGCCACTCCTAGATGGGCCCGGTGTTTGTGTCGGCCACTAGGGTCGCTTATCTTACTCACACAGTCAACTACCTCATTGCGCCTCTTTTTTTCTTTGCGTCATGTGCTGTTTGGGGAGGGTTTTTTGGAAGGGCCATCCTGCGTGACACTGCAGTGCCACTCCTAGATGGGCCCGGTGTTTGTGTCGGCCACTAGGGTCGCTTATCTTACTCACACAGTCAACTACCTCATTGCGCCTCTTTTTTTCTTTGCGTCATGTGCTGTTTGGGGAGGGTTTTTTGGAAGGGACATCCTGCGTGACACTGCAGTGCCACTCCTAGATGGGCCCGGTGTTTGTGTCGGCCACTAGGGTCGCTTATCTTACTCACACAGTCAGCTACCTCATTGCGCCTCTTTTTTTCTTTGCGTCATGTGCTGTTTGGGGAGGGTTTTTTGGAAGGGCCATCCTGCGTGACACTGCAGTGCCACTCCTAGATGGGCCCGGTGTTTGTGTCGGCCACTAGGGTCGCTTATCTTACTCACACAGTCAGCTACCTCATTGCGCCTCTTTTTTTCTTTGCGTCATGTGCTGTTTGGGGAGGGTTTTTTGGAAGGGACATCCTGCGTGACACTGCAGTGCCACTCCTAGATGGGCCCGGTGTTTGTGTCGGCCACTAGGGTCGCTTATCTTACTCACACAGTCAGCTACCTCATTGCGCCTCTTTTTTTCTTTGCGTCATGTGCTGTTTGGGGAGGGTTTTTTGGAAGGGACATCCTGCGTGACACTGCAGTGCCACTCCTAGATGGGCCCGGTGTTTGTGTCGGCCACTAGGGTCGCTTATCTTACTCACACAGTCAGCTACCACATTGCGCCTCTTTTTTTCTTTGCGTCATGTGCTGTTTGGGGAGGGTTTTTTGGAAGGGACATCCTGCGTGACACTGCAGTGCCACTCCTAGATGGGCCCGGTGTTTGTGTCGGCCACTAGGGTCGCTTATCTTACTCACACAGTTAGCTACCTCATTGCGCCTCTTTTTTTCTTTGTGTCATGTGCTGTTTGGGGAGGGTTTTTTGGAAGGGACATCCTGCGTGACACTGCAGTGCCACTCCTAGATGGGCCCGGTGTTTGTGTCGGCCACTAGGGTCGCTTATCTTACTCACACAGTCAGCTACCTCATTGCGCCTCTTTTTTTCTTTGCGTCATGTGCTGTTTGGGGAGGGTTTTTTGGAAGGGCCATCCTGCGTGACACTGCAGTGCCACTCCTAGATGGGCCCGGTGTTTGTGTCGGCCACTAGGGTCGCTTATCTTACTCACACAGTCAGCTACCTCATTGCGCCTCTTTTTTTCTTTGCGTCATGTGCTGTTTGGGGAGGGTTTTTTGGAAGGGACATCCTGCGTGACACTGCAGTGCCACTCCTAGATGGGCCCGGTGTTTGTGTCGGCCACTAGGGTCGCTTATCTTACTCACACAGTCAGCTACCTCATTGCGCCTCTTTTTTTCTTTGCGTCATGTGCTGTTTGGGGAGGGTTTTTTGGAAGGGACATCCTGCGTGACACTGCAGTGACACTCCTAGATGGGCCCGGTGTTTGTGTCGGCCACTAGGGTCGCTTATCTTACTCACACAGTCAGCTACCTCATTGCGCCTCTTTTTTTCTTTGCGTCATGTGCTGTTTGGGGAGGGTTTTTTGGAAGGGACATCCTGCGTGACACTGCAGTGCCACTCCTAGATGGGCCCGGTGTTTGTGTCGGCCACTAGGGTCGCTAATCTTACTCACACAGCTACCTCATTGCGCCTCTTTTTTTCTTTGCGTCATGTGCTGTTTGGGGAGGGTTTTTTGGAAGGGACATCCTGCGTGACACTGCAGTGCCACTCCTAGATGGGCCCGGTGTTTGTGTCGGCCACTAGGGTCGCTTATCTTACTCACACAGTCAGCGACCTCGGTGCAAATTTTAGGACTAAAAATAATATTGTGAGGTGTGAGGTATTCAGAATAGACTGAAAATGAGTGGAAATTATGGTTTTTGAGGTTAATTATACTTTGGGATCAAAATGACCCCCAAATTCTATGATTTAAGCTGTTTTTTAGGGTTTTTTGAAAAAAACACCCGAATCCAAAACACACCCGAATCCGACAAAAAAAATTCGGTGAGGTTTTGCCAAAACGCGTTCGAACCCAAAACACGGCCGCGGAACCGAACCCAAAACCAAAACACAAAACCCGAAAAATTTCAGGCGCTCATCTCTAGTTAATATAGGCCCTCATTCCGAGTTGTTCGCTCGCAAGCGGATTTTAGCAGATTTGCTCATGCTAAGCCGCCGCCTACTGGGAGTGAATCTTAGCATCTTAAAATTGCGAACGATGTATTCGCAATATTGCGATTACACACCTCGTAGCAGTTTCTGAGTAGCTCCAGACTTACTCGGCATCTGCGATCAGTTCAGTGCTTGTCGTTCCTGGTTTGACGTCACAAACACACCCAGCGTTCGGCCAGACACTCCTCCGTTTCTCCGGCCACTCCAGCGTTTTTTCCGGAAACGGTAGCGTTTTTTCCCACACGCCCATAAAACGGCCTGTTTCCGCCCAGTAACACCCATTTCCTGTCAATCACATTACGATCGCCAGAACGATGAAAAAGCCGTGAGTAAAATTACTAAGTGCATAGCAAATTTACTTGGCACAGTCGCAGTGCGGACATTGCGCATGCGCATTAAGCGGAAAATCGCTACGATGCGAAGATTTTTACCGAGCGAACAACTCGGAATGAGGGCCATAGTACAGTCTATATATTTTAGCTCAAATACGTTTACTACTGCTCTGGGGGCAGGGCCGGCTCCAGGCCTACTAGCACCCTGAGCGCGAAAATTTAAAAGCGCCCCCCCCCCCCCATGCGCGCGCCGAAGGCGCGCGCGTCCCCGGAAAAGTGGGCGTGGCCTCTGGAAAAGTGGGCGTGGTCTCGTAACTTCATATCAAACTATAAATATATTTTCACACAATTAGCAGCCTTACACATAGCCACAGTAGTGTTCCTTACACACAATGTCTCCAGTATAGTGCCAGATACACATAATGTGCAGTGCCAGATAGACATGACATGCCCCCCAGCAGTGCCAGCTACACATGACATGCCCCGCAGCAGTGCCAGCTAGACATGACATGCCCCGCATCAGTGCCAGCTACACATGACATGCCCCGCAGCAGTGCCAGCTACACATGACATGCCCCGCAGCAGTGCCAGCTACACATGATAGTGTTCACTTTTTAGGGCATGGTGCTGATCACAGGGAGGGCACATTTTTAAGTTAGGAGGGCAAAATGATGTACATACTGCTTGTTGTTCCCATACCTATATGCCAAAGCATGGACAGTGCGCGCCGAAGGCGCGCAGCAAAAATTAAGGGGAGTTACTTCGTGGGGAAGGTACGTGGCCACATAATAGTGGCAATTTGCATTACACCACACAGTAGTGCAGCTAATACACACTGCACCAGGTAGAACCTCCTATACACTTTGCGCCAGGCACAGCACTGAGACACATTGCACCAGGGAGAGCACTGAGACACATTGCCTAGCCACAGACGCCTAGCGGGAACACTACATGACATGCTCCCCAGCAGTGCCAGCTACACGTGACATGCTCCCCAGCAGTGCCAGCTACACGTGACATGCCCCCCAGCAGTGCCAGCTACATGTGACATGCCCCCCAGCAGTGCCAGCTACACGTGACATGCCCCCCAGCAGTGCCAGCTACACGTGACATGCCCCCCCAGCGGTGCCAGCTACATAAATGGCCACACAGTGCCAGATATGCACCCACAGTTCAGATACAAAAATGCCCCCAAAGTGCCAGATACATAAATGCCCCCACAGTGCAGATATGCCCCCACAGTGCCAGATACATAAATGCCCCCACAGTGCCAGATACATAAGTGCCCACACAGTGCCAGATATGCCCCCACAGGGCCAGATACATAAATGCCCCCAGTGCCAGATACATAAATGCCCCCAGTGCCAGATACATAAATGCCCCCAGTGCCAGATGCATAAGTGCCCACACAGTGCCAGATACATTATTGCCCCCCACAGTGTCAGATACATTAATGCCCCCCACAGTGCCAGATACATTAATGCCCCCCACAGTGCCAGATACATTAATGCCCCCCACAGTGCCAGATACATTAATGCCCCCACAGTGCCAGATACATTAATGCCCCCAGTGCCAGATATGCCCCCACAGTGCCAGATACATTAATGCCCCCAGTGCCAGATATGCCCCCACAGTGCCAGATACATTAATGCCCCCAGTGCCAGATACATTAATGCCCCCAGTGCCAGATATGCCCCCACAGTGCCAGATACATTAATGCCCCCAGTGCCAGATATGCCCCCACAGTGCCAGATACATTAATGCCCCCAGTGCCAGATATGCCCCCACAGTGCCAGATACATTAATGCCCCCAGTGCCAGATATGCCCTCACAGTGCCAGATACATTAAATCCCCCACAGTGCAGATATGCCCCCACAGTGCCAGATACATAAACGCCCCCACAGTGCCAGATACATAAACGCCCCCAGTGCCAGATAAATAAATGCCCCCAGTGCCAGATATGCTCCTACAGTGCCAGATAAATAAATGCCCCCACAGCGCCTGATAAATAAATGCCCGCACAGTGCCTGATAAATGAATGCCCCAACAGTGCAGATATGACCCCACAGTGCCTGAAAAATAAGTGCCCGCACAGTGCCTGATAAATGAATGCCCCCACAGTGCAGATATGACCCCACAGTGCAGCCCCCACATAATGCCATCCATAATGCCCCCAATACCTGCTGCGCTGGGAGGGGGAGGAGTGCTGCTGTCTGAGGGAGCAGGGCCGCGGGCGGTGTGGCGGCGGTGCGGGTGGTGTGCGCTATGTGCGCTGGCGTCTGACGTCAGATGCCGGCGCCGCACAGCGCACAAGGACACAATAGGCCGGGCAGCGCAGCACAGGGCCGGCTCCAGGAACGAAAATGGCGGCGCCCATTAAGGGTGGCGCCCCGCGCGGCCGCTCAATTCGAACGTGCCTGGAGCCGGCCCTGTCTGGGGGTTACAAGGTCCCAAAATAAGAGATAAAACAAAACAGAGAAAAAAAAAAAATAGTAAAAGCAAGTGCCTATTATTCATACTGTATACTGGATATAATAAAACATGGGTAGATAGATCACAAAAAAAATATCCAATTTTGGTCATGTTTGCAGGACCAAATATTGGACCTAATTCAGACCTGATCGCTGATGTTCGTCTTCGCACAGCAGCCGATCAGGTCTGAACTGCGCCGGTGCCGCAGTGCGTCGGCGCATGCCAGACAGCCATCTCAGCCCTGCGATTGTCTCTGCCTGATTGACAGACAGAGGCGGTCGCTGGGTGGGCCGGTGGTGTTGTGCCGCCGTTTTATGGGCGCAGTCTGGGGAACGCAGGTGTGCCCGGACCATGCAGGGGGGATGCGGTGGCTGCATGACATCACACGCAGCCGCTGCAACCTGGACAGCGACGAGTAGCTCCCTGCCAGCGAGCAGGAGCTGCGCTGGTAGGGAGCTACTCGTCAAGTACAAAAGCATCGCCGCTGTGCAATGCTTTTGTACTTGTGCAGGGGGTGGAGGGGTAGGCCCTGACGGTATCCGTTCAGATGGTCGACAGTGTTAAGGGGAACACTCATTAGGTCGACCACTATTGGTCGACAGTAACATGGTCGACATGGACAAATGGTCGACACATGAAAAGGTCGACATGGCTTTTTAAAAAATATTAGATTTTTAACTTTTTAATACTTTAACATCCACGTGGACTACGATTGGGAATAGTAACCTGTGCCAAGCACAGCGGTAGCGGAGCGAAGCACCTCACAGCATGGTGAGCGAAGCAACGCTCCATCTTTGCCTAGGAAATGGAGCGTTGCCGCCGCCCCGCGAACACCTCTGCCTGATTGACAGACAGAAGCGTTCACATTTTCTGTGGGTGCCTGCAGAAAATGCGGGCACAGGATGGGCGCTGTGTATGCGCCTGCATCCTTTTTGTAATTTTTGCGGTTGGAACCTTTTGCGACCCAACCTGAATCAGCCCCTATATTAGCTATTGTTCTGCAATGCTGTGTATACATCTGGTATATCTGTGGATATATTGACCATTGACTGTGCAGCAGGGTCAACACGATATGTCTGTGAACGATGTTCACAGACATATCAGGGGTACACACCCACAGACGGGCTCGCGATTGACCTGCTGATATATCGCTGATTGTGTACCAAGCTTAAGTCAAGGGTAAAGATACTTTCTCTAATGTCCTAGTGTATACTGGGAACTATACTTTAGTACCGTGGGGTATATATATCGGGTCCGTAGGAGCCTGGCACTTTAAGAAATTAACAGTGTGTGCTGGCTCCTCCCCTCTATGCCCCTCCTACAGACTCAGTTTAGAAAAATGTGCCCAAGGAGCCGGGTGCATTCTCTGGAGCTCCAGAGAGTTTTCTTCAGAAATTTTATTTAGTTTGTTATTTTCGGATAGTACTGGTTGGCAACCAGTCTACCTGCTCGTGGTACTTAGGGGTGGGGACCGGACCAACCTCCTGATGGTTAATGGCTCCATAATCCTCGCTGATGGGACATTAAGCTCCTGAGGCTCTGTTTCACATACCATACTGTGTGTGCCCAGGCTAGCAGCGCGCCGCCACCCCCTAACAGATGCTGAAAACAGACGACCGGTGCGGTGATTGTTTACACCGGGGTCATGTGGCGACTAAATGGTGCGGCGGTCACGGGATGCGAGCTGCAGTGCCCACTGTGGACCCCAACACTGGCGGTATGAAGGGGGTGAAAGCTTCCTTATTATTACACTGATATGTATGTGTAAAATCGGGTGTAGTATGGTATGCTGGCGGCCGGGATCCCGGCGGCCAGCATACCGGCACCGGGATCCCAACCGCCGGCATACCAACAGCTGGGCTAGCACAAATTATCCTCTTGTGGGCTCGCTGCGGGCACGCCACGCTATTTATTCTCCCTCAAGGGGGGTCATGGACCCCCAAGAGGGAGAATAGTTGTCGGTATGCCGGGTGTCGGGATTCCGGCGCCGGGATCCCAACAGCCAGCATACTGAATACCACCCGTAAAATCGTGTAGCCAGTATAAATATAACTATAGGAACTGATTACACGGGTCTCTTATGTGTAATCAATGTTCCATACCCTCTCAGGGTAGTAGTATGCAGGAACCAGAATGGTTAGAATCTGTCAAAAACACGATTCATAACATAAAAACAGAGTTGTCCACAGCTAGACTAGAGCGACAGACCCTAAAACAGTCGGTAGATAATATGTTTATTAAGACTGTTGGCCTCAGACAGGCTCCTCATCCCCCTCTGTTGGTCTCACATATACGCTCCCTTCCACAGATTCTCCAATCTGACTCTGATACTGAATTACCAGAGTTGCATGAGGGGGAAATTGACATGGAAGATGACAATTCTCTGTCCCCCGGTGTTGAGGCCCTGATATATTCCATTAGGGATATACTCAACATACCAGATAAGGAATCAGAACCAGAAGAGGAATTATTTTTTAATATAAAACAAAATCCTTGGCTACCTTCCCTGTCTCTAAGGAGTTAAACTCACTTTCCAGGGAGGCATGGGTCTGTCCTGACAAAAAGTTTATACAGAAAAATTTGGGAAACTCTCCCGGCGGTGGATACGTCAGTGTCCAGACTGTCACGTAATTTGATATTACCTGTACCTGAGACTATCTCCCTCAAGGACCGTACTGACCGCAAAATTGAGACTACTCTCAAATCCATATATACTGAGGTGGGCGTTGCTCAGAGACCCACTATTGCATGCGGCTGGATTTCAAGGGCCATGGTAAAATGGTCTGATAATCTTATACAAGGCTTTGACTCTCTCCCTCAGGAGGACGTCGTGACACTACTGCATCATATCCAAGATGCTGCTAACTTTATGGGTGAGGCTATTAAAGAATTGTGTCTCATCAATGGACATGCCACGGCTACGGCCGTCTTGGGGCCTAATTCAGACCTGTTCGCTAGCAGGCGATTTTTGTACTGCTGCGATCAGACAGTCGCCGCTTACTGGGGGAGTGTATTTTAGCTGTGCAAGTGTGCGAACGCATGTGTAGCAGAGCTGTACAAACAGATCTTGTCCAGTCTCTGCACAGCCCAGGACTTACTCAGACGTTGCGATCACTTCAGCCTGTCCAGGACCGGAATTGACATCGGGAACCCTCCCTGCAAACGCTTGGACACGCCTGCATTTTTCCAACCACTCCCTGAAAACGGTCAGTTGCCACCCACAAACGCCTTCTTCCTGTCAATCTCCTTGCGATAGCCCATGCGAATGCATTCTTTACACAAAGCCATCGCTGAGTGGCGATCTGCTTTGTAACCGTGCGACGCGCCTGCGTATTGCGGTGCATACGCATGTGCAGTTTAGACCTGATCACAGGCTGTACGAAAACGCAGCCTAGCAGTCAGGTCTGAATTACCCCATCGGCCCGCAGGGCCTTGTGGCTGCGACAGTAGTCAGCGGATGCTGATTCCAAAAAAGGTGTAGAGAATCTTCCTTTTACAGGCGAGGCCTTATTTGGGGAAGAAATGAACAAATGGATTTCTCAGGCAACGGCGGAGAAGTCTAGCTATCTGCCATCTGCTGCGCCTCCTGCTAGACGTCCCTATCCCGGGCCTTCTCTGCAGTCCTTTCGTGTGGCCAGATTCAGGGGCAGGGCCAGAGGTGCCTCAGATGTTTCTAGAGGCAAAGTACAGAGGTAAGTATCGTAGGTCCGCAGCTGCTGCCTCCCTGGATAAGATCTCTGGATCATTCTCCACTAAGCCCTCCGCGTGACGGTTGGCCCCAACAGCAAGGCGACTTTCAGGTAGGTGCTTGCCTTCAACACTTCGCCCATGTGTGGGCAAAATACTGCCAGGACCCTTGGGTGAGGGACAACAATTGGGAAGAAAGGAGAAAAAGACAAAAAAAACTTTTTTGGGAGCACTCTTTTGTTGTGTTAGAAATAATATGTGTGACGAAAAATAATAAAACTTAACCTTTAATCAATACTTAAATAAAAAAAAACGTTTTGTCAAAAATTTGAAACTCGTGTCTATTGTTGTGTATGTATATAAAAATCTTATTTAACCTTTTTAACATATGAGGTATAAGATAGATGAATAGGTGAAAATATCAAAGAAGTGATAGAAGATACCAAAAAGTATCTTGAGGTCCCGGTTGTCCAGGAAATCACTGTGCATGCCTGGATTATGGATTTCTTTAGTAGAAGATATGAGCAGAACTTCTAAGGTTTAAAAGGAGCTGGGGATGGATGTGATAAATTGTGATAAAGGGGGGTGAAGAGTTATTGGACTCCCCTTGGTGGTGGGGGGGGGGGGAGGGGGGTTGTGAAAAAATGGGGGGGGTGTGGAGGTTGAGAAATGGAGTGGGGGTTTGGAAAGGAGGGAGTGGGTTGGGACGAAGAATGGAGGCCCACTGCACCTGGTAATATCAGGAAGTTGGTGTAGTAAGGCAGTGGGCCAGAGAGGGAAAAGAGGAAGGAAGAAAAAGGAAAAAGAGAGAAAAGAAAAAGAGAGAAAAAAAGAAAAAAGGAAAAGAAAAGATATGGAAGAGGGAAGGGGGAAACCACCACTAATTCTGTACTCTAATGGATCGGTACCACACTGTTCTAATTGATTTTTCCAAACAAGAGAGTGTTTTGAAAATGGTCTCTTTTCCTTAAAAATGGCCCACTGCACCTGGTATTCCCAGGAGGTTTCCCTTCCTAGTACTGACCAGGCCATATCTGCTTAGCTTCCGAGATTGTACAAGATCAGGCGTATTTAGGGTAGTATGGCCGTGGGCCGTTTGGTGAATGAGAAAGATAGGTCACACTCTGCTTAATTTGTACTTTGCATAGATCAGGACAAAATGGTCCGAAAGATATTTCCAGAGAAGAGTGTGTGGTAAGAATAAAAATGGGAAGAGAAACAGAAATAGTATAATATAGTAGAGAGGTATACAACTCTCTAAATTGGGAAAATCACAGAGGAATCAACACACCGCTCAAGTGATTTCTAGATGATAGTGTGAAAAAATCTACTATCACAAAATATGTTGTATATATAGCAGATTCAGTACAACAGGTATATTAAGAGCTCAGGGCTGGCTCACACAGAATTATAAAGCAAGTAATCAATGAAAACACTGAAAATGTAAATACTGAAAAATGTGCACAGTTATTTGCACCATAAGTAGGGAACAAAACAAAATAATTATTAAAGAATGTGCATTGCTGTTTGCTCCATAAATATAGGGACAGGTAAATCAAAAGGTATAGGTTTAGAGCTCAAGGCTGGCTCACAAGAAAAAATACTTGAACCCTATAACCTCCTGATTGGAGACTGACATAGCATAGTATAGAGAAATTACTTGAGCCTTGTAACCTCCTGTTTAGAGAATAACTTGGCTTTAAAAATATTAGAGAGATAACTCACAAAAGAAATGATTTTGAGCTCAGGGCTGGCTCACAAAGAAAATGCTTAAACCTTAGGAACTGGCATAACATGAGAGAATATCTTACAATCTAAAACTACTGTTAGAAGAAAACATGCAGTAGTGGATTAATTCATGGTAAATAGCATAAGTAGTATGTCATAAATTGACATCCATAAGGGCATGAGCGGGGAGATGGTACGATCAATAAGTAATTTATACAATAGTCCTGTAGCTGTAAAGTGCCGCTGCAGGAGTAAATGTTTGTAGGGGAGAGAGTAATAAATAGTCTGGTTGGTGATCGAGGGGTATATTATCGCGACCACGCTGTGTGTTGCCAGTGTTTGTCCAGATGTCTCCCAGGCCTGCACCCACTGAATGTGAGAGACGCGGCCGCCCGCTTCCGGACTGGGCGTTGCCGTGGTGACGTCACAGGGGACGTCGCTCGACGTACGTTTCACCTAGGAAGGCTTGGTCACGAGGGCCTCTCTCTGCTGCTCTCCTGTGACCAGGCTATGAGTACCAGTTTGACCAATGGTAATCGTTGAAGGGATGATGGATGGTAGGATTAACCAATAGGATCCTTGCACTGAAAAGATGTCTCGGCCATGATGGAAAAGGGAAAGGATAGAAAGATAAGGATCAAGAAAGAGGGGGGAGACTGGCATAAGGAAATATAAATGGAGATGCATTAGGGATGCATAAATAGAGATGCATTAATGTGAGGACTCATATAAGTTGGAAAATAGAGAATAGGAAGGAGACTTTTTTTAAATAGATAGAAGTTGGGATGATTGCTGCGGTATTGGTGAAAAGGGAAGGAATGGGTGGAAAAAATATATAAGATAATAAGGGATAATGGGAATGAATATATATATATATGTGTGAGTGTGTAAATGAAAATGAAAATGGTGAGATAATAATAAAAAATGGAGATTAGTAATAGGACACATGAAATAAATAAGGAGTGAATGAGAGTGACGGAATAAATGAAATAAAAGAAAAATGTACAATATCAAAGTGTGATGTGACTAGAAATGTGTAAGGAGGGTAGTAGGGACAAAGGATGTGTGTGTTTATGTAAAATAATTTTGTTAAAAAAATGGGGTGGTGTAGTGTAAATGTGATGAGGATGTGAGCAATGTACATGTGGTGCAGAGAGGGGATGGTGAGAAAGATAGGGAGAGGAAAAAGGAGGGGGAAAAATACAAATGATGAATTAAAATGAAAAATTGAAAATTAAAAAGTGAAGAACTTGGGTGAATGATGGGGATGGGGATAAATGTGGGGGGGTTTGGAGTGGGTTAAGAAAGAGAGAGAGAAAGGGTAGGAATTATGTGGTGGATTTACAGAACAACTGATTAAGAATGCAGGAAAATGCTGTAATTGATGTTTTCGTTCAAGCCTTTAGGCATGAGAGTATCCAGTTTAAAAATCCATTCTGATTCCTTCTTCTGAAGTGTCACGTTGTAATCACCTCCTCTCAGGCCCATTCTGATGTGTTCCAGACCTGAGATGTTCATATCTTCTACTCTACTGTCGTGGAATCTTAGAAAATGTCTGGCAACTGTAGTGAGCTTCTTGAACTGGGCTGAATCGGATTTGGCGTTCCTTACTGTGCTCATGTGTTCAAGTGCCCTGACTTTAAGCATGCGAGATGTCATGCCCACATATCTTAGGTTGCACGTACACGTGATACAGTAGATGACATTTTCCGTCCTGCAATTGAAAAAGTCCTTTATTGTGATCCGTTGATTAAATCTATCTGTTAGGTTTGTGATATGAGGGCACAGTTTACAATTGCCACACGGATGACTGCCTTTGAGAGGTCTTGGTTTTTGGGGGTGTGAGAAATAGCTTTTTACAAGTTTGTCTTTTAAGTTAGGTGACCTTCTCCAACTCATATTGATGTTCTGGCCTATATGTTCCGAGAGATCATCATCCATTTTTAGGATATGCCAGTGTGTTTGTAGGATCTTTCTGGCATCTTTTCATTTAGTACAAAAGTCCCCAATGAAGCGTAGAGTGTTCTCGTCTCCTTACACATTTCTAGTCACATCACACTTTGATATTGTACATTTTTCTTTTATTTCATTTATTCCGTCACTATCATTCACTCCTTATTTATTTCATGTGTCTTATTACTAATCTCCATTTTTTATTAATATCTCACCATTTTCATTTTAATTTTCATTTACACACTCACACATATATATATTCATTCCCATTATCCCTTATTATCTTATATATTTTTTCCACCCATTCCTTCCCTTTTCACCAATACCGCAGCAATCATCCCAACTTCTATCTATTTAAAAAAAGTCTCCTTCCTATTCTCTATTTTCCAACTTATATGAGTCCTCACATTAATGCATCTCTATTTATGCATCCCTAATGCATGTCCATTTATATTTCCTTATGCCAGTCTCCCCCCTCTTTCTTGATCCTTATCTTTCTATCCTTTCCCTTTTCCATCATGGCCGAGACATCTTTTCAGTGCAAGGATCCTATTGGTTAATCCTACCATCCATCATCCCTTCAACGATTACCATTGGTCAAACTGGTACTCATAGCCTGGTCACAGGAGAGCAGCAGAGAAAGGCCCTCGTGACCAAGCCTTCCTAGGTGAAACGTACGTCGAGCGACGTCCCCTGTGACGTCACCGCGGCAACGCCCAGTCCGGAAGCGGGCGGCCGCGTCTCTCACATTCAGCGGGTGCAGGCCTGGGAGACATCTGGACAAACACTGGCAACACACAGCGTGGTCGCGGTAATATACCCCTCGATCACCAACCAGACTATTTATTACTCTCTCCCCTACAAACATTTACTCCTGCAGCGGCACTTTACAGCTACAGGACTATTGTATAAATTACTTATTGATCGTACCATCTCCCCGCTCATGCCCTTATGGATGTCAATTTATGACATACTACTTATGCTATTTACCATGAATTAATCCACTACTGCATGTTTTCTTCTAACAGCAGTTTTAGATTGTAAGATATTCTCTCATGTTATGCCATTTCCTAAGGTTTAAGCATTTTCTTTGTGAGCCAGCCCTGAGCTCAAAATCATTTCTTTTGTGAGTTATCTCTCTAATATTTTTAAAGCCAAGTTATTCTCTAAACAGAAGGTTACAAGGCTCAAGTAATTTCTCTATACTATGCTATGTCAGTCTCCAATCAGGAGGTTATAGGGTTCAAGTAATTTTTCTTGTGAGCCAGCCTTGAGCTCTAAACCTATACCTTTTGATCTACCTGTCCCTATATTTATGGAGCAAACAGCAATGCACATTCTTTAATAATTATTTTGTTTTGTTCCCTACTTATGGTGCAAATAACTGTGCACATTTTTTAGTATTTACATTTTCAGTGTTTTCATTGATTACTTGCTTTATAATTCTATGTGAGCCAGCCCTGAGCTCTTAATATACCTGTTGTACTGAATCTGCTATATATACAACATATTTTGTGATAGTAGATTTTTTCACACTATCATCTAGAAATCACTTGGGCGGTGTGTTGATTCCTCTGTGATTTTCCCAATTTAGAGAGTTGTATACCTTTCTACTATATTATACTATTTCTGTTTCTCTTCCCATTTTTATTCTTACCACACACTCTTCTCTGGAAATATTTTTCGGACCATTTTGTCCTGATCTATGCAAAGTACAAATTAAGCAGAGTGTGACCTATCTTTCTCCTTCACCAAACGGCCCACGGCCATACTACCCTGAATACGCCCAATCTTGTCCAATCTCGGAAGCTAAGCAGATATGGCCTGGTCAGTACTAGGAAGGGAAACCTCCTGAGAATACCAGGTGCAGTGGGCCATTTTTAAGGAAAAGA
Organism: Pseudophryne corroboree; assembly: GCF_028390025.1. Classification (NCBI taxonomy): domain Eukaryota; kingdom Metazoa; phylum Chordata; class Amphibia; order Anura; family Myobatrachidae; genus Pseudophryne; species Pseudophryne corroboree. The sequence continues at coordinate 1,017,510,708 of NC_086444.1, read as the reverse complement.
GACCATTTTCAAAACACTCTCTTGTTTGGAAAAATCAATTCGAACAGTGTGGTACCGATCCATTAGAGTACAGAATTAGTGGTGGTTTCCCCCTTCCCTCTTCCATATCTTTTCTTTTCCTTTTTTCTTTTTTTCTCTCTTTTTCTTTTCTCTCTTTTTCCTTTTTCTTCCTTCCTCTTTTCCCTCTCTGGCCCACTGCCTTACTACACCAACTTCCTGATATTACCAGGTGCAGTGGGCCTCCATTCTTCGTCCCAACCCACTCCCTCCTTTCCAAACCCCCACTCCATTTCTCAACCTCCACACCCCCCTGTTATGCACACCAGTGCCAGCAGGAATGTACTGGTGTCTGAACGGTGAGGGATGCAAAACAAATGAACTCACAGACAGACTGGGGAATATGACATTACATACACAGAAGGTGATAGGGTAACAAAATAAACACAAAGTGAACAGAGAAGCCCAACGGCTAAGAAACTGGGTATCTCCCTAATATTAGGAATGCTCAGATGGAAAGAAGCAAGATGTAGTGATTTAATACGTAGAGAACCCGAAATGCTGTTGCTAAGGGCAACAGCAAAACCCTAAAGGGTTACCAACGGGTGTGGCAGTAAACTCCTTGGTCAGAGATGGAATAATAGACACAAGGAGAGTCTCCACAATCCTAGTCCTCACTTGCAGTGCACTGGTTCAGCTTACTGCCACTAAACTGACACCTGAACACCTTGCACAGTGAGAAAGGATTTTGGCAGGCAAGTCTGAGAATACAGCCGCAAACTTGCTAGGTTCACAGAGTAGCAAAAGAACCCCAGCAGGTTAAATGACTGACTCCAGTCTTACTGCTAGGTCTGGATTGGCAGAGTGTAATACCAAATCCCAAGGCCTATTTGCAGTAAGCAACAAACAAATACAAAGTTTACACAGTACTAGCTAGCTTTCAGGAACTGACTAACCAACAAAGATTCAGCAGCATCTGCCTAACCTGAGAAGAGGGTTTATATAGCAGGTGCTGTCCACGCCCCACTCAGACCTCACAGACTGTGAGCACAAAAACCAGCACCGGATCCCCTGCCGTGCACAGAGCCTGTAACCACTGCACAGCAAAAGACCCGAACCGGAGTATCAGCTACGCTCAGGTTACTCCGCTAGCACTTGTCTCCCGGTTGCCATGATGACGTGGCAGCACAGAGCAGGAGACCCTAACAGTACCCCCCCTCTGACGAGGGGTCAAAGAACCCCTACCACCGGGTTTATCGGGGAACTGCGAGAAGAAAGAGCGTAACAGTCTGGGGGCATGAAGATCACAACTGCGCACCCACGACCGCTCCACCGGGCCATACCCCTTCCAGTGCACCAAAAATGACAGCCGACCCCGAACCATCTTGGAGTCAAGAATCCTTTCAACAACAAACTCCCTCTGACCACGTATCAGAAGAGGGGAAGGTCTTCCACTGGAAGAAGGATTACTAATCGCCCGTTTTAAAAGGGAACAATGAAATGTTTTATTGATACCCAAAGAACGGGGTAGATCTAACTGAAATGCCACCGGATTGATAACCCTAGTGATCTTATAAGGACCGATGAACCGGGGGCCTAACTTATGAGATGGCTGTCTCAACTTCAAATTCTTGGTAGACAACCAGACGAAGTCCCCTAATTTGAAGCTGCAGGGTCTTTTCCGCTTATCAAAAACCCTGCCTAACCTGAGAAGAGGGTTTATATAGCAGGTGCTGTCCACGCCCCACTCAGACCTCACAGACAGTGAGCACAAAAACCAGCACCGGATCCCCTGCCGTGCACAGAGCCTGTAACCACTGCACAGCAAAAGACCCGAACCGGAGTATCAGCTTCGCTCAGGTTACTCCGCTAGCACTTGTCTCCCGGTTGCCATGACGACGTGGCAGCACAGAGCAGGAGACCCTAACACCCCCCCCTTTTTTTTCACAACCCCCCTTTCCCCCCCACCACCAAGGGGAGTCCAATTATTCTTCCCGCCCCTTTATCACAATTTATCACATCCATCCCCAGCTCCTTTTAAACCTTAGAAGTTCTGCTCATATCTTCTACTAAAGATATCCATAATCCAGGCATGCACAGTGATTTCCTGGACACCCGGGACCTCAAGATACTTTTTGGTATCTTCTATCACTTCTTTGATATTTTCACCTATTCATCTATCTTATACCTCATTTGTTAAAAAGGTTAAATAAGATTTTTATATACATACACAACAATAGACACGAGTTTCAAATTTTTGACAAAAAGGTTTTTTTATTTAAGTATTGATTAAAGGTTAAGTTTTATTATTTTTCGTCACACATATTATTTCTAACACAACAAAAGAGTGCTCCCAAAAAAGGTTTTTTTGTCTTTTTCTCCTTTCTTCCCAATTGTAGTTCACCTACAAAATTCCTGGGAGCACCGCCAATCATTAACAGTTTAAGAATTATTTGTTAACTGTTTAACTGTCTGTATATTGGTATTTCATTACTCAAATCATCTCAGTATTAATAATAACTGTTCGACTAGTGCGGTTCCACATAAAATAACCCTTGGGTGAGGGACCTCATATCACAAGGGTACCGGTTGGAATTTCAAGAGCTAACCCCACTCAGATTCTTCAAGTCAAGCTTACCAGCTTCACCTGTAGCAAGGGTTACCTTGCAAGATGCCATACCAAACAGGGGTTCTCGTCCCAGTGCCTTCCCTGTCTCACTTCAGGGGTTTTTATTCCACTCTGTTTGTTGTACTGAAAACGGACTGTTCGGTCCGCCCAATACTGAACCTCAGATCTCTGAACCCGTACCTACGTGTGTTCAAGTTCAAGATGGAATCCCTACGGGTGGTGGTCTACGGCTTGGAGGAAGGGGAGTTCCTTGTATCCTTGGATATCAAGAATGCATATCTACACATCCCCATATGGCCTCCTCATCAGGCTTACCTCAGGTTCGCTATACTGGACCTCCACTTCCAATTTCAGGCATTACCCTTTGGTATTTCCACAGCTCCAAGGGTGTTCAGTTTCCTATTTGGACGCTCTCCTGATAAAAGCTGCATCCAGAGAATGTCTGCTGCATGCCATAGTTTTGACTATGCGTCTGCTTACAGACCACGGGTGGATCCGAACTTTACAGAAGTCTCTCCTGGAACCATCACAGAGAATTCAGTTCCTAGGTATGATACTGGGCACAGTATCTCAGAAGGTATACCTTCCCATGGACAAGGCCTTGGCAATCCAAGCTATGGTTCGCTTGGTCAATAAACCTCGCAGGATCTCAGTCCACCTTTGCATTTGTCTACTGGTCAAGATGGTGGCCTCATAAGAGGCAAGCCAGTACGGCAGGTTCCATGCCCGCCCTTTCCAACTGGATTTACTGAACAAGTGGTCAGGGTCTCACCTACTCATGCACCAGCTTGTGTCTTTATCGCCAAGAACACGGATTTCCCTGTTGTGGTGGCTACAAGTCCCTCACCTTGTGGAGGGCAGGAGTTTCTGTCCCCAGTCATGGATACTGATAACAATGGATGCCAGCCTCCGAGGTTGGGGGCAGTGACCCAAGGGGCCCAATTCCAGGGGCAGTGATCATCTTAGGAATCTGCACTTCCGATAAATGTACTGGAACTCAGGGCAATGTACAATGCCTTTTTGCAGGCCTCCTCTCTTCACAGACATCAAGCCGTCCAGGTACGGTCGGACAATGCAAGGGCCATCTCAGCCATATTCATTCCAGGAGTGGACAACTGGGAAGCGGACTTTCTCAGCAGGCACGACCTCCATCCGGGGGAATGGGGCCTTCGTCCTCAGGTGTTTCAACAGCTGGTTCACCAGTGGGGCTGTCCGCAGATAGACCTGATGGTTTCTGGTCTCAACAAGAAGCTCCAGTGTTTATGTTCCAGATCAAGGGATCTGCAGGTGGCTGCTGTGGATGCTCTGATGGTGCCGTGGACTTACCAGTTCGTGTACCTCTTTCTTCCAATCCCTCTCATTCCAAGAGTTCTCAAAAGACTCATAAAGGGAAAGCGTTCAGGCAATTCTGATTGCCTCGGATTGAGCTCGATGGGCCTGGTATGCGGTCCTCCTGACCATGTCTCTGGAGGAACCCTGGCATCTACTGCTGCTCAAAGACCTTCTTCAACAAGGATTATTCGTTGATCCATACTTACAGCAGCTTCATTTGACGGCTTGGAGGTTGAGAGGGAAATTCTAGCTAGACAAGGTCTCCCCTCAAAGGTTTTTCCCACGATGGTCCAGGCCCGGAAGGTGGTCACGTCGAAACACTACCACAGAGTCTGGCAGAAATATGTCTCCTGCTGTGAAGGTAGGAAATATGCTCCTGCGGAGTTTCGACTTGGTCGTTTTCTACTCTTCCTACAAGCAGAAGTGGATAAGGGCCTAGTGTTAGGCTCCATCAAAGTCCAGATTTCGGCTCTCTCCATCTTCTTCCAAAAACAACTTGCTGTTTTGCCGGAAGTTGAGACTTTTCTGAAGGAGGTTGTTCACATTCAACCGCCCTTCGTCCCTCCCACGGCTCCATGGGATCTAAATGTAGTCTTGAATTTTCCCCAGTCGGATTGGTTTGAACCCTTACAAAGGGTGGAATTGAAATATCTAATGTGGAAGACTGTCATGTTGCTAGCGTTGACCTTGGCAAGATGTGTTTCGGAACTGGGGGTCTTATCTTGTAAGAGCCCGTATTTGATATTTCACGAGGATAGGGTGGAACTCAGGACTCGCCTGCAGTTTTTGCTGAAAGTAGTGTCGGTTTTTCACGTATATATCACCCTATAGTGGTTCCAGTGTTGGCTGACACATCATTTGCTCCAAAGTCCTTGGACGTGGTGAGGGCTTTGAGAATTTCCGTCAAGAAGACTGCTCGTCACAGAAAATATGACTCGCTTTTTGTCCTTTATGACGCTACCAAGATTGGTCGTCCTGCTTCTAAGCAGTCCATTGCTCGTTGGCTCAGGTTGACAATTCAATAAGCCTATTCTTCGGCAGCTTTGCCGCTGGCGACTTCTTTCCAGGCCCACTCCACTAGGTCAGTGGGTTCTTCCTGGGCGGCCGCCCAGGATGTCTTGGCCTTACAGTTGTGCCGTGCAGCTACTTGGTCTGGTTCGAACACGTTTGTGAAGTTCTACAGGTTCGACACCTTGGCCAAGGATGACCTTCAGTTTGATCAGGCGGTTTTGAAGGGGTCTCAGCACTCTCCCACCCATTTTGGAAGCTTTGGGACTTCCCCGCGGTACTAAAGTGCAGTTCCCAGTATCCACTAGGACTTTAGAGAAAATAGGAATTTGATACCTACCGGTAATTCCTTTTCTCGTAATCCGTAGTAAATATTGGGCGCCCGCCTCAGTGCTTCATTTTACCTGCTGTCCCTGTTCCATGTTTGATTAACCTCGCTAATATTGTTGTTGTTTAGCGTTGCTACCTTCTGTTTTGGTTAGCATTGCTATCCTTTTATTGTTGTGTGTTGGTTCGTTACCGCACCACTGTTTATGTGTATATCCTTCTCTCAAGGTATGTCTGTCTCCTCGGGCACAGTATTCTTAGACTGAGTCTGCAGGAGGGGCATAGAGGGGAGGAGCCAGCACACACTATTAATTTCTTAAAGTGCCAGACTCCTACGGACCCGATCTATACCCCACGGTACTAAAGTACAGTTCCCAGTATCCACAAAGACTGCGAGAAAAGGAATTACCGGTAGGTATCAAATTCCTATTTTTTTAGGAGAAATGTACTAAGCCTGGACCTGCTCCAGCTCTCACCAGTACCTGACCGGCAACACTACTGCTAACATTGGTACCCACCCAGTTTTGTTACTGATCTACTTGGTTCCAGTCCAGAGGTCCTACAAGCAAAATTTACCATGAGCAGTTTTCACTGCCATTACCTATTCATGAAAAAAAGCTATATTCAATCTCCCCACTTTCTCCAGTGTCCACAGGTCCCTTGACAAGATCAATCGCAGGTATCCCTGAACCACAAGTCGTGACAATCAGCCTGGGGAGGGACATGAGGAAATTATGGACCTGAATGAATTCTAATAATCGGAGACATAGGGAGGGAATTTTTGTTGAATATAAGCCACTGGGGCCCAATCTAATGCCTGATTGTATCCAGAATTTAAAATGTGGAGAGGAGACAACAGGTAGAAAAACAGGATTGTTCCACACTGGGGAGGATAGTTCAAACTGAGTGTGGCAGTGTTCCCAGTTAGACATACAGAATTTAAGGGTGGGGGAGGAATGAAGTGAAGCAGGTCTGTTGGTCGTAGATAAGCCCCAAATAGTGGGCAGAAAGTGGACACCAATGTACAGTAATTGGCCTCCAAGACAACCTAAGGAAAGGTACCATGAGAGGCGGAAGTAGATTTCACTTGGCTCAAGTGGTTTTCCAGATAGTAGCACTTTATGTCTGGTAAATGACTGCCCATTTGGCACTTCTGGAAAATGGCAGTTGGGCCGATGGCCATATGGGCCAGGCTAGTCATCCGCAGGCCTGCCCGAGCAGCACCACATTCTGGCACTGTGCTCAACAGGTAGATAGTCTGGGGGGCATGATTTGGTGGCCATTGAATACAGACACACTTCTGTGGAGCTCTGAGTCTGTGTGTGGAATATAGCTCTCCTGGGGAATCCGTCCTTCTCCTGCCTGGGCTGCAACTGAGGTCCCGGTGACTGCACAGAGAAATTCTTTAAGCTGGGGAACTCTCCCCTTTGAGGAACCTGAGGTCTTCCACTGGCCGTGGCCTCAGGACACATAGAGGCTTGTCGTGGCTGCTCTCCCCTGGCCTCCTTCATCATACCCGGGCACTGATGAGTCTAGCTTTTGATACAGCAACTCACTGCACCCCAGCATTTCCACAGACAAGGACAAGGGATAAGGGCTGTTAACCCACAGAGTATAGATAGTGTATGGAGATTCTGAATCCTCTTCTTTTTCTGCTCCTCCTTTAGATAATGTATGTAAATTAGGCATTTATTGCTGGACATACCATAATACTGTAGCACTATGGTGCTTCTGCGCTATACAAACAGTTTTAACATGAATGTTGTTTGCTCTGGATTTCTAAGGAAGAAATTGTATGAAATGTTTCTGGAAACCACCAGCTGTTTTTGACTGCCACAATTAGGAGATAGAGGGCTAGATTTATTAAGCAGTGAAAGGAGCTAAGAAGTGAGCCGATGGAGAAGTTGCCCATGGCAACCTATGAGTTGCTACGTATAAATTTATAGAATTCACTTGATAAATGTTACTTCAAAGCTGACTGGTGCAATGGGCAACTTCTCCACTGACCCACCTCACTCTTTTCACTGCTTCATACTGTACATCTCCGGAGTGTCATATAAAAGCTTTATCCCTACAACTCTTGTATAGAACCATCAGAGGAACACAATACTGCTTGATGAGTCACATATGTTCGGATCCCAGCTAGTGCACCTGTAGTACAGTAATGTGTGTGTTTCCTAAGATTACAAAATGGCAGGAAACACAGAAATTCTTCTAATTATGTGTGCTTTTTTTATTTTTTTTTACCCCTACATGCCCCAAGAGTGGCTATCATTTGTCATTATCCTTCATATAAAAGTCTTCACTTCTCTTTGGTGAGTTAATAACCTTTCCCCATGAATCGACAAACCTAACAAAAAGACTTATAAGAGATATATAATGTAAGCATCCCCATGTGCATTTTTCATAGCACTAGTTTCCATTAAAACTTGGAAACAGAAGCACAAAATACAGTAGGGCGCTGAGCATTTGTCGTAGCGCTGTGTCGGGGTGAGTAGTAAGCAGGACATAAACTTCTTTTGTCCTTGCAGTAAAAATAATTGCACAGATTGTACTGTCAAATAAATGAGTAAACTCAGTGGGACAGTGCTTCTCAGTGAGAGTTACTGCAAATGTTAAAGCCAATCACAGCATGGTGAAAATGCTAGAAAACATCACCATCACTCCATTCTGTTACAATAATAATATATTGATAAGGACAGACATAACTTATTTGTCCATATTTCATCCCAGTCTCCTACGCATCTTTCAAATCACTGAAAGACATATTTTCTCATCATGTTTCATGGAAAATAACTCTTGAAATTGTCTTGCAGCAATCTTGTCATTTTCTTTGGTCAATGCTTCAGCTATATCCATTTCCTGTCTGCAGTAAAATAATGCATTCCCAAAACAATACTGTTATGCTTACTGTGTGTTGTGCTATTTTATACAGTACAGAACAATTATTTTAGTAGTATGAGGATACTGAAGCTTTCTGTGGATATTTTCCATGGTTTCTTGCCATATAATTAACATGATAATAAAGTGTATTTCTCAATATGGTGGAAAGTATAAATACAGGAAAACCACTAGATCTAATTATCAGCTGATTGTTGCTCTGCTCCCCAGAGACACTACCAGCAGTGATGAGTAGTCTTACCACGTGCCAGGTCAGGCAGTTGTCAGGCAGTGATACAGTAGCAAGGTATAGAATCGATAGGCTGGGTGTACTAAGGGAATCCAAGGTAAGGGTCCAGGCAAAGTAGCAAAATGGTAAGACATGTTGTCATGTGCAAAGGGAGTGATTTGTTGTCAGGAGAAAGCAGGTTCTGGTATGCAAAGAATCACAAATGCTGGAGCAGATAACGTGTCCTAATACTCTGGCACTGTATAGTGCTCAGAATCAGCCTAAGTATGCTGCAGGGTTGAATTTGGCACCAATATACTTTCACAGTCACATGCACCTATCACTTTACGGCTGAGAGAGCAGGGCGTGCACCTCCATACGGGAGACACTGTACATGTTGGCAAGGATGAGACAGTTGACGGACAGCCCGCTGAGCATGAGAGTGGGGTCAGCCTGGTAAAAAGGTGCAAAATGCTTATTTCTTACAAATAAGGGCATGTCTGTGCAATTGTGAACAGATGCAGATCTGGTACAGAAGCATATGAATCTGATATAGCAATGTTAACATTGGGTAGCGGTACAAGCAGTAGCAAATCACTTGTGATTGGCTGTTTGCAAATAATCCACTAACTCTAGTTTGGAATTTCTTAATTGCTGGGGCATATACTATGTTTTTGTGTGTATAAGAAAGCCTTTTCTATTTTCATACACAAAACAGGGAGTTATGCATTATGGATATTTTTTAAGTTTAATTGATACTGTACGTGATGGCAAACAGAGCCAGCCCTGTCATCGGTCAGTATTCACTATTCAAGTTGATCACATGATCTGGAAGATGCCTGTTTGTGTAGGAATATATCCATCTGTTGTGTGTCATCATCATACAACAGAGGTTCAACCAGATTTGTGCCCCCTGTGTCTCATTGTGTCACTTCCAGCATCCTGCCCCTTGTATCCCTTGTGTCTCTCCATCCTCCTGTCTTTTCAGCCTTTTGCCCTGTCTTTTAAGCCACTGGCCCCCTGTCTTTCCAGCTTTTTGCCTACTGTGTCTCTGGCCTACTGAGTCTACTGAGGATCTGGTCTTTCCAGCCTCATGATCTGTCACACCAGCCTCCTGTCTTCTGTGTCACTCCTACCTCCTTCCCCATCTACCCAACCGCCTTTCCCATGTCTCTCAGCCTCACCCCTCCCCTGTGTTTCTCAGCCTCCCCTGTGTCTCTCAGTCTCCTGTCTCACATCCTCCCCCTGTTTTTCACTCCCTCACCCCCTCCTTCTGTGTCCCACAGCCTCCCCCTCAGTTTCTCACAGCCACAACCCCCTCCCCTGTGTCTTAGACTCACCACCCTCCCCTGGTTCTCATTAGCGTCCCATTCTGTCTCATCAGTCTATCCCTCTGTCTCATTAGCCCTCCCTCTGCCTCTCCTCAGCCTCCCCCTCTGTATCTCACATCCTCACCCCCTTCCCTCTGTCTCTCAGCCTCAAACTCCTCCTCTGTGTCTCATCAGCCCTCTCTCTTTCTCTCATCAGCCTCCCCCACTGTCTCACAGCCTCACCCCTCCCTCTGTCTCTCACAGCCTTCTCCTCTGTCTCACAGCCTCACTCCCTCCCCTGTGTCTCTTAGCCTCACTCTCATCCCCTGTCTTTCATCAGCCTCCCCATCTGCCTCTCATAAGCCTTCCCTTTTTTTCTCGTCAGCCTTTCCTTCTAACTCTTACAGCCTCCCCCTATGAGGTAAATTTACTAAGATGGGAGATCTATTTAAGATGGGATGTTTCCCATAGCAACCAATCAGATTCTACTTCTCATTTATCTAGCACCTTCTAGTATATAATACCTGGAATCTGATTGGTTGCTATGGGCAACATCCCATCTTAAGTAGAACTCCCATCTTAGTAAATTTACCACTATGTGTCTCATCAGCCTCCCCCTCTGTGTCTCATCAGCCTCCCGCTCTTTGTCACATCAGCCTCTCCTTATGACTTCACAACCTCCAACTCTGTCTCAGTTGTTCCCTTTGTCTTCCATCAGCTTTCCCCACCATGTCTCATCAGCCTCTTCTAACTCTCACAGCCTCCCCCTGTGTCACATCAGCCTGCCCCTGTGTCTCATCAGCCTCTCCTTATGATTCTCACAGCCACATCCTCTATGACTCATCAGCCTCTCCCTTTGTGTCTCATCAGCCTCACCTCCCCCTTTGTTTCTCACAGCCTCCCCCTGTGTCACATCAGCCTGCCCCTGTGTCTCATCAGCCTCTCCTTATGATTCTCACAGCCACCTCCTCTATGACTCATCAGCCTCTCCCTTTGTGTCTCATCAGCCTCACCTCCCCCTTTGTTTCTCACAGCCTCACCCCCTCCCCTGTGTTTCTCAGTCATCCCTAGGCATTTGCCTATAATGCCTGTGCCTAGGGCCGACTAATGTGTACTGCACATTAACTAAGTGTTTTAAAACACATGTACAAATGGCCCTGTGATGCGTGCTTTGGCATAAGCCAAGTGCATATGCTACTATTTCCAATATGGCACTTATCATAGTTGCCACTATCCATATGGTAAAAAACAAGGATAATTCAAATAATTGTGCTACCTCAAACCACTGCTGCCTACCAATAACAGAAAATTTTCACGACAATTCCAATAATTCGAACTATACAAAAGAAATTGTTAACAATTTCTTTTGTACTATCCATATGGTTACAATTGTGACATTTTGTGTCTGCAATTTGGGGTGCAACTCTGCATTAGGCCATTGGCATATCTATAATGGTTGTAGCATGTGTGGTGCACATGGGCCCAGAGGGGCCCACACTGCACACATTTCACCCATGTTTAATTACTTACCTTTCCAGAGTCCCGCAATCGTTAGCACTGCAGCCACTACAAAAATCACCATAAAAATGCCCGCTACGCATGCACAGTAGTAATTAGTCACTGGACATGGCGGGAGCCATGTTTCCAGAGACCTGGCCATGCGGCATAGATTCTGGCATGATTCCAGTGTCTATTGCGCTGTGGAAAAAGGGGGCCCACCCATAGTCTACACGCGGACCCCCTCCTCTGTTAAAATGCCCCTGCATTAGGCCCTAGTGTAGACCTAAGCCGGTGGTTCCCAAACTTTTTGAATCACGGCACCCTAGAGTAATAGAATTTTTTTCAAGGCACCTCTAGGCCAAATGTTTTTTTTCTTAGAAATTTAGAAAGAAATATTAAATTATATAAATTGTGTTTACATGTCATCCTTAGGTTCAAAGGTGTGGTAAGGGACAAGATTTGCTTCTGTTTGTCAACATGTATTATGATTAACAGCCACAAGCATTGGTTTTGTCTATTACATTGACCATAAATAATTTGAATTGGTCCTGGACCACCAACCCAGGGCACTCCTGCAAGTGTTCCGAGGCACCCCAGGGTGCCATGGCACACAGTTTGAGAACCACTGACCTGAGCAGAACTGTGCTGTTCTTGTTCTTGTATTTCTTATTGATGGTCTACGTTCTAACCACCATAGAAGATTCCTGACACAAAGGCCCTCTCCTTTGTTATGAAAAGAGCCCCAAACTCTAATATTATATGATAAGTAACAGTGACATACTGCAACAGAGCAAATTAATAGAGTGAAACAACCTAGAAAGAATACAATATTAAATGAGCTACATTCCAAAGAATGTGATCGAATATATAATTTTGTGAAAAAGCAATAATAAAACTGCTGTTTTAAAAAACAGAAAGATAATTGCCCTGCAGAACTCCATGTCAGAATACACCTTATGACTCTAAATTGTCAGGTCATTCACAGTCTAAGCATACTTTAACTATATTATTTTAAACACTTTTAATTGGCGTTCTAATGGAAATTCATTAAAATGGTTCCCCAATACATAAGAACCAGGAGCTGTGACTGACAGCCCTGTTCCTGTTCAGAGAGTGAGATGCTAGCTGGTGTAAATGCTGGGAAGATGAGAACATCTGTTCAAGCTGTGGGAATAAGTATCTCAGGAGGATTTGCACACTGAATGGGAAGAAAATATATTTGGAATAAAAGTAGTTTTGTTCTAACTACAATATACTGTATGCCGAAAAGTGATCATAAAATATGCTAAAGATGAGGATCATCAGCATTGCAGTTCAAAATGTAGAAAAAAATATCTAGACGTCCCCTGTTGTTGGCTGCTGCCAATGTCTGGGAAGGGTCTTGATCATATATCCAACTGGAACATTATGCCTTGCCTATTGCAACTACTACAATACTAATCTCATAGAACCAAACCCTACCGAACTTTACGTCCCGAGCCCGGATCCAAGTCCGACTCGGGACTTCCCGCCACACTCAGAAACCAGAACGAGGTAAAACGTCATCATCCCGCTGTTGGATTCTTGCGGGTTTTGAATTCCATATAAGGAGCCATGCGTCGCCGGCATTTTCACTCTGGAATTGGAGAGTGTAGCGAGAGGACGTATCTCCGTCCTCAGTGTCTGTGCGGGACAGTGGGGTGATGATTCCAGTGCTGTCTTGTACTGCTCAGTCCAATGTAGTGTCTTATGCTGCATCAGTCAAGTCACAGTGGTGGTGTCCTCTGCTGCCATATGTCCAGTGTACTGTAGCTGTAAAAGTCCAGTGCAGTGGTGCTGTGTTGTCATGCATCAGTACAGTGGTAGTGTCTTGTGCTGCATCAGTCCAGTCACAGTGGTGGTGTCCTCTGCTGCCGTATGTCCAGTGCTGCTGTATAAGTCCAGTCCATTGCAGTGGTGCTGTGTTGTCCTGCATCAGTCCAGTGGTACTGCCGTATATGTCCAGTGATACTTCCGTATATGTCCAGTGATACTGCCGTATAAGTCCAGTGATACTGCTGTATAAATACAGTCCAGTGGTGCTGCTGTATATGTCCAGTGGTACTGTCGTATAAATCCAGTGATACTGTCATATATGTCCAGTGGTACTGACATATAATTCCAGTGATACTGCTCTATATGTCCAGTGGTACTGCCATATAAATTCAGTTGTACTGCCGTATAAATCCAGTCCAGTGATACTGCCGTATATGTCCACTGGTACTACCGTATATGTCCAGTGATACTGCCGTATATGTCCAGTGATACTGCCATTTAAGTCCAGTGATACTGCTGTATAAATCCAGTCCAGTGTTACTGCCGTATATGTCCAGTGGTACTGTCGTATAAATCCAGTGATACTGCCGTATATGTCCAGTGGTACTGCCATATAATTCCAGTGATACTGCCGTATATGTCCAGTGGTACTGCCATATAACTTCAGTTGTACTGCCATATAAATCCAGTCCAGTGATACTGCCGTATAAGTCCAGTGATACTGCTGTATATGTCCAACGGTACTGCCGTATAAATCCAGTGATACTGCCGTATATGTCCAGTGGTACTGCTGTGTAAATCCGGTGGTATTGCCGTATAAATCCAGTTCAGTAATACTGCCATATATGTCCAGTGGTACTGCCGTATAAGTCCAGTTGTACTGCCCTATAAGTCCAGTGGTACTGCCATATAATTCCGGTGATACTGCCGTATATTACCATTGGTACTGCCGTGTAAATCCAGTGGTACTGCTGTATAAATCCAGTCCAGTGGTACTGCGATATAAGTCCAGTGGTACTGCCGTATAAATCCAGTCCATTGGTACTGCCATATAATTCCAGTTGCTGGGAGTCGATAGTCATCCCAGAGGATAAGTCAGGAGACCACTTGTACTACTTCAACTAAGCAAATGACTGTCCCAACAGTCCTTTGCGAGGAAGATGAAATATGACAGCAATCATCCTATTGCAAAGCGGATAACTGAGGCCTTGACAGCTATGTTGGTGTTAGACGTGCATCTGGTATCTGCCATTAGTGCAGTGGGACTGCAGTGCCACTCTTAGATGGGCCAGGTGTTTGTGCCGCACCCTTGTGTCACTTACCTTAGTCATACAGCTTCCTCATTGCACCTCTGTTACTTCTTTGCATAATGTACTGTTTGGTGACTAGTTTTTTTTTAAGTGCCATCCTGTCTGCCACTGCAGTGCCACTCCTAGATGGTACAGGTGTTTGTGCCGCACACTTGTGTCGCTTAGCTTAGTCATACAGCTACCTCATTGCACCTCTTTTACTTCTTTGCATAATGTGCTGTTTGTGTCCTAGTTTTTTTTAAGTGCCATCCTGTCTGCCACTGCAGTGCCACATCTAGATGGGCCAGGTGTTTGTGCCGCACACTTGTGTCGCTTAATTTAGTCATACAGCTACCTCGGTGCAACTTTTAGGCCTAAAAACAATATTGTGAGGTGTTCAGAATAGACTGTAAATGAGTGGAAATGAATGTTATTGAGGTTAATAAAACCGTAGGATCAAAATTACCCCCAAATTCTGTGATTTTAGCTATTTTTATGTTTTTTTCAAAAATCATCCAGATCCAAGACCAAAACCCGAAAGGGTGGTTTTGTCAAAACCTATCCAGATCCAAAACACGAGCGGGGATCCAGATCCAAAACCAAAACACAAAATACGAAAAGTGCCCGCTGCACATCTCTATACAATACACTCAATTCTAAAAAGCCAGTGATCACTAATGGTGCGCCCTTCCCTGCCATCCCTAATTAGCACCCGATGGAAGAGGAGGAGCAGGAAGTGGTCATCTGTGTGGAAGGAGGAGCAGAGGTCAAGGGGATGAGCAGATATCACAGGGCACAGTGTGTGCAAATGAATTTAATGCTTTCTCATATGGAAACAAGAGTGGCTTCATATTGTATTAATGTGGAAAGAAGAAGCATATGAACACAGAAATATATAAGAAGCTGCTCTAGCAGAATTACAAAACTAAATAAATAATAAAACCAACTCTTAGTTATATCATGAACCAATGTAGCTTAAAAAATGTCTCTTGAAAAGCATAATACCTAGTTAACAATTTTAATTATACAGAATATCAAAAAGCAATAACATGTAGGCGCACCTGGAGCAACCGTCCCAGTATGAATACATCTGCTTGAGGTGTGTGCGAACGGTTGCCCTGGAAGCCCAGGTAACTGATCTAGAGCAAACAGTTACACGACTGAGGGATATTCACAATTTCGAGCAAAGCTTAGATAGAAGGGTGGAGGAGTTGCAGGGGGGGAAACCGGTAGACGAGGACAACTAGGTAGCCATCTGGGTCACAGTTAGAAGGAAGAAAAAGAGGGGTAGGCACGACATCTCTGAACTACCAAACCCAAACAAATTCGCCCGATTGGACCAAGATTTGGTGGATGGTACTGAGGAAATGACGAAGCTGGAGGAGACTGTTCCCCCTAGCAACCAGAGGAACGGTCCCTCCGACACTGATGGGTTAAAAGAATGTGAGGTACCTAGTCAGATTGTGGTGGTAGGGGATTCTATCATCAGGAAGACAGATAGGGCAATCTGCTTCCGGGACCGTCATCGCCGTACAGTCTGTTGTCTCCCGGGTGCTCGGGAACGGCATATCGCGGACCGGGCAGAAAGATTGTTGGGAGGGGCTGGGAACAACCCAGCGGTCTTGGTACATGTTGGCACCAACTACAAAGTTAGTGGTAGGTGGGTTAAGAAAGATTATAGAGACTTAGGCCAGAAGTAAAGGCAAGGACATCTAAGGTAGTATTCTCTGAAATATTACCTGTGCCACGCGCTAGCCAAGGGAGGCAGAGGGAGATTAGGGAGGTAAATGTGTGGCTAAGGGATTGGTGTAGGAAGGAGGGATTTGTGTTCCTGAAACACTAGGCGGACTTCTCAGTCAGGTGCCATCTTTTTTGTCGCAATGGATTGCGCCTGAATGAGGAGGGGGCAGCAGTGCTGGGGGGGAAGGATGGTTAGAAGGTTGGAGGAGATTTTAAACTAGGTGCCTGGAGGGAGGGTTTAGCTAGAAACTAGAGATGTGCACCGGAAATTTTTCGGGTTTTGTGTTTTGGTTTTGGGTTCCGTGGCCGTGTTTTGGGTTCGAACGCGTTTTGGCAAAACCTCACCGAATTTTTTTTGTCGGATTCGGGTGTGTTTTGGATTCGGGTGTTTTTTTCAAAAAACCCTAAAAAACAGCTTAAATCATAGAATTTGGGGGTCATTTTGATCCCAAAGTATTATTAACCTCAATAACCATAATTTCCACTCATTTTCAGTCTATTCTGAACACCTCACACCTCACAATATTATTTTTAGTCCTAAAATTTGCACCGAGGTCGCTGGATGACTAAGCTCAGCGACCCAAGTGGCCGACACAAACACCTGGCCCATCTAGGAGTGGCACTGTAGTGTCACGCATCCTGCCCTTCCAAAAAACTCTCCCCAAACAGCACATGACGCAAAGAAAAAAAGAGGCGCAATGAGGTAGCTGTGTGACTAAGCTCAGCGACCCAAGTGGCCGACACAAACACCTGGCCCATCTAGGAGTGGCACTGCAGTGTCACGCAGGATGGCCCTTCCAAAAAACACTCCCCAAACAGCACATGACGCAAAGAAAAATGAAAGAAAAAAGAGGTGCAAGATGGAATTGTCCTTGGGCCCTCCCACCCACCCTTATGTTGTATAAACAGGACATGCACACTTTAACCAACCCATCATTTCAGTGACAGGGTCTGCCACACGACTGTGACTGAAATGACGGGTTGGTTTGGACCCCCACCAAAAAAGAAGCAATTAATCTCTCCTTGCACAAACTGGCTCTACAGAGGCAAGATGTCCACCTCATCATCATCCTCCGATTCATCACCGTGTACATCCCCCTCCTCACAGATTATCAATTCGTCCCCACTGGAATCCACCATCACAGCTCCCTGTGTACTTTGTGGAGGCAATTGCTGCTGGTGAGTGTCTCCATGGAGGAATTGATTATAATTCATTTTAATGAACATCATCTTCTCCACATTTTCTGGAAGTAACCTCGTACGCCGATTGCTGACAAGGTGAGCGGCGGCACTAAACACTCTTTCGGAATACACACTTGTGGGAGGGCAACTTAGGTAGAATAAAGCCAGTTTGTGCAAGGGCCTCCAAATTGCCTCTTTTTCCTGCCAGTATACGTATGGACTGTCTGACATGCCTACTTGGATGCGGTCACTCATATAATCCTCCACCATTCTTTCAATGGGGAGAGAATCATATGCAGTGACAGTAGACGACATGTCCGTAATCGTTGGCAGGTCCTTCAGTCCGGACCAGATGTCAGCATCAGCAGTCGCTCCAGACTGCCCTGCATCACCGCCAGCGGGTGGGCTCGGAATTCTGAGCCTTTTCCTCGCACCCCCAGTTGCGGGAAAATGTGAAGGAGGAGATGTTGACAGGTCGCGTTCCGCTTGACTTGACAATTTTGTCACCAGCAGTTCTTTGAACCCCAGCAGACTTGTGTCTGCCGGAAAGAGAGATCCAAGGTAGGTTTTAAATCTAGGATCGAGCACGGTGGCCAAAATGTAGTGCTCTGATTTCAACAGATTGACCACCCGTGAATCCTTGTTAAGCGAATTAAGGGCTCCATCCACAAGTCCCACATGCCCAGCTTCTTCTGCAAAAGCCTGATAAGGGGAATGACCTGACTCAGGCTGGCAGTGTCTGAACTGACTTCACGTGTGGCAAGTTCAAAAGGTTGCAGAACCTTGCACAACGTTGAAATCATTCTCCACTGCGCTTGAGACAGGTGCATTCCACCTCCTATATCGTGCTCAGTTGTATAGGCTTGAATGGCCTTTTGCTGCTCCTCCAACCTCTGAAGCATATAGAGGGTTGAATTCCACCTCGTTACCACTTCTTGCTTCAGATGATGGCAGGGCAGGTTCAGGCGTTTTTGGTGTTGCTCCAGTCTTCTGTACGTGGTGCCTGTACGCCGAAAGTGTCCCGCAATTCTTCTGGCCACCGACAGCATCTCTTGCACGCCCCTCTCGTTTTTTAAATAATTCTGCACCACCAAATTCAAGGTATGTGCAAAACATGGGACGTGCTGGAATTTGCCCATATTTAATGCACACACAATATTGCTGGCGTTGTCCGATGCCACAAATCCACAGGAGAGTCCAATTGGGGTAAGCCATTCTGCGATGATCTTCCTCAGTTGCCGTAAGAGGTTTTTAGCTGTGTGCGTATTCTGGAAAGCGGTGATACAAAGCGTAGCCTGCCTAGGAAAGAGTTGGCGTTTGCGGGATGCTGCTACTGGTGCCGCCGCTGCTGTTCTTGCGGCGGGAGTCAATACATCTACCCAGTGGGCTGTCACAGTCATATAGTCCTGAGTCTGCCCTGCTCCACTTGTCCACATGTCCGTGGTTAAGTGGACATTGGGTACAACTGCATTTTTTAGGACACTGGTGAGTCTTTTTCTGAGGTCTGTGTACATTTTCGGTATCGCCTGCCTAGAGAAATGGAACCTAGATGGTATTTGGTACCGGGGACACAGTACCTCAATCAAGTCTATAGTTGGCTCTGCAGTAATGATGGATACCGGAACCACGTTTCTCACCGCCCAGGATGCCAAGGCCTCAGTTATCCGCTTTGCAGCAGGATGATTGCTGTGATATTTCATCTTCCTCGCAAAGTACTGTTGGACAGTCAATTGCTTGGTGGAAGTAGTAAAAGTCGTCTTTCGACTTCCCCTCTGGGATGACCATCGACTCCCAGCAGCAACAACAGCAGCGCCAGCAGCAGTAGGCGTTACACGCAAGGATGCATCGGAGGAATCCCAGGCAGGAGAGGACTCGTCAGAATTGCCAGTGACATGGCCTGCAGGACTATTGGCATTCCTGGGGAAGGAGGAAATTGACACTGAGGGAGTTGGTGGGGTGGTTTGCGTGAGCTTGGTTACAAGAGGAAGGGATTTACTAGTCAGTGGACTGCTTCCGCTGTCGCCCAAAGTTTTTGAACTTGTCACTGACTTATGATGAATGCGCTGCAGGTGACGTATAAGGGAGGATGTTCCGAGGTGGTTAACGTCCTTACCCCTACTTATTACAGCTTGACAAAGGCAACACACGGCTTGACAAATGTTGTCCGCATTTCTGTTGAAATACTTCCACACCGAAGAGCTGATTTTTTGGGTATTTTCACCAGGCATGTCAATGGCCATATTCCTCCCACGGACAACAGGTGTTTCCCCGGGTGCCTGACTTAAACAAACCACCTCACCATCAGAATCCTCCTTGTCATTTTCCTCCCCAGCGCCAGCAACACCCATATCCTCCTCATCCTGGTGTACTTCAACACTGACATCTTCAATCTGACTATCAGGAACTGGACTGCGGGTGCTCCTTCCAGCACTTGCAGGGGGCGTGCAAATGGTGAAAGGCGCATGCTCTTCACGTCCAGTGTTGGGAAGGTCAGGCATCGCAACCGACACAATTGGACTCTCCTTGTGGATTTGTGATTTCGAAGAACGCACAGTTCTTTGCGGTGCTTTTGCCAGCTTAAGTCTTTTCATTTTTCTAGCGAGAGGCTGAGTGCTTCCATCCTCATGTGAAGCTGAACCACTAGCCATGAACATAGGCCAGGGCCTCAGCCGTTCCTTGCCACTCCGTGTGGTAAATGGTATATTGGCAAGTTTACGCTTCTCCTCCGACGATTTGAATTTAGATTTTTGAGTCCTTTTTTTACTGATCTTTTGTGTTTTGGATTTTACATGCTCTGTACTATGACATTGGGCATCGGCCTTGGCAGACGACGTTGATGGAATTTCATCGTCTCGGCCATGACTAGTGGCAGCAGCTTCAGCACGAGGTGGAAGTGGATCTTGATCTTTCCCTATTTTTGGAACCTCAACATTTTTGTTCTCCATATTTTAATAGGCACAACTAAAAGGCACCTCAGGTAAACAATGGAGATGGATGGATACTAGTATACTTATGGATGACGAGTGACTGACGACACAGAGGTAGCTACAGCCGTGGACTACCGTACTGCGTCTGCTAGTATAGAGATGATAATGATATAAAAAATATATATATATCACTACTGCAGGTATATATAATATAATGACGGACCTGCTGGACACTGTCAGCAGACTCCTAAACTACTAGTATGAAGAAGATAGAAAAAAAAACCCCACCACAGGTAGGTATACAATTATGGACGAGCACTGACGACACAGAGGTAGCTACAGCCGTGGACTACCGTACTGCGTCTGCTAGTATAGAGATGATAATGATATAAAAAATATATATATATCACTACTGCAGGTATATATAATATAATGACGGACCTGCTGGACACTGTCAGCAGACTCCTAAACTACTAGTATGAAGAAGATAGGAAAAAAAAACCCACCGCAGGTAGGTATACAATTATAGACGAGCACTGACGACACAGAGGTAGCTACAGCCGTGGACTACCGTACTGCGTCTGCTAGTATAGAGATGATAATGATATAAAAAATATATATATATCACTACTGCAGGTATATATATAATATAATGACGGACCTGCTGGACACTGTCAGCAGACTCCTAAACTACTAGTATGAAGAAGATAGAAAAAAAAAACCCCACCACAGGTAGGTATACAATTATGGACGAGCACTGACGACACAGAGGTAGCTACAGCCGTGGACTACCGTACTGCGTCTGCTAGTATAGAGATGATAATGATATAAAAAATATATATATATCACTACTGCAGGTATATATATAATATAATGACGGACCTGCTGGACACTGTCAGCAGACTCCTAAACTACTAGTATGAAGAAGATAGAAAAAAAAAACCCCACCACAGGTAGGTATACAATTATGGACGAGCACTGACGACACAGAGGTAGCTACAGCCGTGGACTACCGTACTGCGTCTGCTAGTATAGAGATGATAATGATATAAAAAATATATATATATCACTACTGCAGGTATATATATAATATAATGACGGACCTGCTGGACACTGTCAGCAGACTCCTAAACTACTAGTATGAAGAAGATAGAAAAAAAAAACCACCACAGGTAGGTATACAATTATGGACGAGCACTGACGACACAGAGGTAGCCACAGCCGTGGACTACCGTACTGCGTCTGCTAATATAGAGATGATAAAGATGATAGAGATGAACAAAAAAATATAACACTACTGCAGGTAAATATTTATATAATATAATGAATGACGGACCTGCTGGACACTGTCAGCAGAATGCGTTTATAGAATAAAATAAAAAAACACCACAGGAGTGTTTAACTTTTTCAGGCAGACAATATACTGGTGGTCACTGGTCAGTCACACTGGCAGCAAAAGTGTGCACTGTACTCCTGCTATAACTGCACCCCAGTCTCCCCCACAATTCAGCTGTGTGAGCAGTGAGCACTCAGCACAGTCAGATATACATAGATATATCATGCAACACACTGAGGCTGAGCACAGATATGGTATGGAGCGTTTTTTTCAGGCAGAGAACGGATTAAAAAAAACTAGCAAAACTCTGCACTGACTGTACTCCTCCTAACAGCTCTCCCCAATCCTCCCCACAATAAGCTAAGCAGCAATCAGATCAACTAACTACTAACAGTAACTATAAACGGAGAGGACGCCAGTCACGTCCTCTCCCTATCAATCTCAATGCACGTGTGAAAATGGCGGCGACGCGTGGCTCCTTATATAGAATCCGAGTCTCGCGAGAATCCGACAGCGGGATGATGACGTTCGGGCGTGCTCGGGTTAGCTGAGCAAGGCGGGAAGATCCGAGTCTGCCTCGGACCCGTGTAAAAAGGCTGAAGTTCGGGGGGGTTCGGATTCCGAGGAACCGAACCCGCTCATCTCTACTAGAAACTACCGGTCACGTGAGAATAGTAAGGATGGAGGTAGTGAACTAAATGGGGATGGAGAAGGGGGGAGGGAAAGAGAAGGCGGCAGGGGAACTAAGGGTATTGCAGAACCATTAACTATGAATGATTATGGGTCATCAATACTGCATATAGAAAATGAAGTCCCTAGCATCCTGGGGAATACTTATCTTAATCATATGTATGTAAACGCTAGAAGCCTTGCTGGATAAAATGGGAAACTAGAAGTCCTTGCAGTAAGCAAACAGTATGATATTATAGGCATTACTGAAACTTGGTGGGACGAATCTCATGATTGGATTGGACAGTCAATCTAGAGGGTTATATGCTGTTCAGGAGAGACAGATTAAATAAATAAAACAGTTAGTGAGAACCTAGATCAGGGTAAGGAGGTGGATGTAATCTTTTTAGACTTTGCTAAAACCTTCGACACAGTACTGCACACGAAACTTATTTCCAAGTTACAAGAACTGGGAATAGGGAGCACAATATACACTTGGATGAGAAATTGGTTTTATAATAGGGAGCAGCGAGTTGTGGAAAATGGAAATTTTTATAAATTGGACTGAGGTACTAAGTGGTGTGCTACAAAGGTCTGTAGTTGGAACCACTATTGTTTAACATTTTCATAAATGATCTAGCGGTAGGTCTAGAGAGCATGGTGTAAATTTTTGCAGATGATACCAAACTGTGGGGGTCATTCCGACCTGTTCGCACGCTGCTTTTTTTCGCAGCCATGCGAACGGGTCCGTAATGCGCATGCGCAGCAGCCACAATGCACTGCCCGGCGACAGGGAACGCTGGGCAGCGATTGAATTAAAGAATAAAAAGATCGCTGCTGCGATCACACTGTGATTGACAGTAAGAAGGCGTTCTGGGGCGTCAACTGACCGTTTTCGGGGAGTGGAGATCCGAACGCAGGCTTGTCAAGGCGTTTGGTGGGTGTATATCTGACGTCAATTCCGGGACCTGAGACGCTGAAGTCATCGCAGTGGGTAAGTAAGTCCAGACCTACTTAGGAACTGCACAAAATGTTTTTGCCTAGCTCGGCCGCACAAGCGATCGCAGCCTTGCTATGCAAAAATACACTCCCCCATAGGCGGCGTCTAGTTGATTGCATGGGCTGTAAAAAGTTGCCACGTGCGATCAACTCGGAATGACCCCCCAGTGTAAGGTAATAAATTCGGTGGGGGATTCTGAGTCTCTTCAGAATGATTTATTTACACTGGAAGCATGGGCAGCAAAATGGAGAATGAGGTTCAATACAGACAAATGTAAGGTAATGCACGTTGGTAGCAAGGAAAATAATACCACGTATATACTAAATGGGGTTAAATTAGCGGATTCTGTATTGGAAAAAGACTTAGGTATTCACATAGAAAACAAACAGCATCAAAGAAGGCAAACAAGGTATTAGCATGCATAAAGCGGGGAATTGATGCAAGGGATGAGAGTGTTATACTCCCATTATATAAATCACTAGTGAGGCCACATCTTGAATACTGTGAACAATTTTGAGCACCATACTACAAAAAGGATATCCTGGAACTAGATAAGGTTCAGAGACGGGCGACCAAACTGATTGAGGGGATGGAGATGCTGGAATACGAGGAAAGGCTTGCTAGGCTAGGCATGTTTACACTGGAAAAAAGGAGACTCAGAGTCATTCTGACCTGATCACACGCTGCCGTTCATCACAGCGCAGCGATCAGGTCAGAAGTGTGCCGGCGCATGCCAGACAGCCGATGGCTGTTATTGCCCAGCGATCGCCTCTGCCTGATTGACAGGCAGAGGCGTTTTCTTGGTGGGAGGGGGAGGCACGGCGATGTTTGCCCGCCGTTTTGTGGGCGCGGTCTGGCCAACGCATGCATGGCCGGACTGTGCAAGGGGGCGGCCCGCAGCGGCTGCGTGACATCACACGCAGCCGCTGCTACCATAACAACGATGAGTAACTCCCTGCCAGTACGCAGGAGCTGCGCTGGTAGGGAGTTACTCTTCAAGTACAAAAGCATTTCCGCTATGCGATGCTTTTGTACTTGTGCGGTGGGGCCGGGCCTGACATGTGGGGCAGGCTAGCCCTGTGCTGGGCGTCACCCCTGCATGTCAGTGTGGATGAATGTAGCTGTGCTAAATTTAGCACAGCTACAATCAACTCTAATTTACCCCACAGAGGGGACAATATGCAGAGCTTGCGGAAGATCTGTTTTTCATAAGATCGACACAGAGGACACGTGGACATCCGCTTAGGTTAGAGGAGAGGAGATTTCGCACACAGAGGCTAAAAGGTTTCTTCACTGTAAGGACAATACGTATTTGGAAATCCCTTCCTGAGAGAGTAGTAATGGCAGACTCAGTCAATACTTTTAAAAATGGGCTAGACAAATTTCTTATGGATAAGGGTATACAGGGTTATGGTGGGTAGATCACGCAGTAGGAAAAAAAAAAAGGGAATATACATAACGGCTGACATTCACAACAGATAAAATTAGTCGTAAAAATAATACAGTGTAGGAGTCCATAAATAGGTTTAACTCGATGGACAAATTGTCTTTTTTCAACCTCAGAAACGATGTTACTAATAGTGATGAGCGGGTTCGGTTCCTCGGAATCCGAACCCCCCCGAACTTCACCCATTTTACATGGTTCCGAGGCAGACTCGGATCCTCCCGCCTTGCTCGGTTAACCCGAGCACGCCCGAACGTCATCATCCCGCTGTTGGATTCTCGCGAGATTCGTATTCTATATAAGGAGCCGCGCGTCGCCGCCATTTTCACTCGTGCATTGGAGATGATAGGGAGAGGACGTGCAGCGTTCTCTCAGTTTCTGTGTTCAGTGTGCTGCAAATATCTGTGCTCAGTGTGCTTGCAAATATCTGTGCTCAGTGTGCTGCAAATATCTGTGCTCAGTGTGCTTGCAAATATCTGTGCTCAGTGTGCTGAAAATATCTACGTTCTCTGCCTGAAAAACACTCCATATCTGTGCTGCATTGTAGTATACAGTAGGAGGACAGTGCAGAATTTTGCTGACCAGTGACCATCAGTATTATATAGCAGTACGGTAAAGTAGTCCACTGCTCTACCTACCTCTGTGTCGTCAAGTATACTATCCATCCATACCTGTGGTGCATTTTAGCTGTGCGCAGTATATATAGTAGGAGGACAGTGCAGAATTTTGCTGACCACCAGTATATAATATATAGCAGTATGGTACAGTAGGCCACTGCTCTACCTACTTCTGTGTCGTCAGGTATACTATCCACCCATACCTGTGGTGCATTTTAGTTGTGCGCAGTATATATAGTAGGAGGACAGTGCAGAATTTTGCTGACCACCAGTATATAATATATAGCAGTACGGTACAGTAGTCCACTGCTCTACCTACTTCTGTGTCGTCAAGTATACTATCCATCCATACCTGTGGTGCATTTTAGTTGTGCGCAGCATATATAGTAGGAGGACAGTGCAGCATTTTGCTGACCACCAGTATATAATATATAGCAGTACTGTACAGTAGTCCACTGCTCTACCTCTGTGTCGTCACGTATACTACAAAAGTTCAGTAAAATGACCCAAAAATCAAAATTAAAAGCGTCTGATGAGAAGCGTAAACTTGCCAATATGCCATTTACGACACGGAGTGGCAAGAAACGGCTGAGGCCCTGGCCTATGTTCATGGCTAGTGGTTCAGATTCACATGAGGATGGAAGCACTCATCCTCTCGCTAGAAAACTGCAGTGCCACTCCTAGATGGGCCAGGTGTTTGTGTCGGCCACTTGGGTCGCTTAGCTTAGCCATCCAGCGACCTTGGTGCACCTCTTTTTTTCTTTGCATCATGTGCTGTTTGGGGGCTATTTTTTTAAATCTGCCATCCTGTCTGACACTGCAGTGCCACTCCTAGATGGGCCAGGTGTATGTGTCGGCCACTTGGGTCGCTTAGCTTAGTCACACAGCTACCTCATTGCGCCTCTTTTTTTCTTTGCATCATGTGCTGTTTGGGGACTATTTTTTAAATCTGCCATCCTGCCTGACACTGCAGTGCTACTCCTAGATGGGCCAGGTGTTTGTGTCGGCCACTTGGGTCGCTTAGCTTAGCCATCCAGTGACCTCGGTGCAAATTTTAGGACTAAAAATAATATTGTGAGGTGTTCAGAATAGACTGGAAATGAGTGGAAATTATGGTTATTGAGGTTAATAATACTATGGGATCAAAATGACCCCCAAATTCTATGATTTAAGCTTTTTTTGATGGTTTTTTGTAAAAAAAAACCACCCGTATCCAAAACACACCCGAATCCGACAAAAAATTTTCAGGGAGGTTTTGTCCGAATCCAAAACACGCCCGCGGAACCAAATCCAAAACCAAAACACAAAACCCGAAAAATTTCTGGTGCACATCACTAGTTACTATACCCCCTTAGTCACAATAATCCTCTTTAGGGGTGCACCACCTTATTAATATTGCAAGCAGCAGTAGTTATATTGAGCAGACCATCACAAGTTTGTCCACAGCAAAAACAGTACTCCCCTTAAATGTGGAACTCATCTCACTAATATCCCTTTCAGAGAGAGAAAAGGACCCAGTAATCTGCCTGGTCATCCCGGGTCCTTTTTCTATGTATAAGGGTCAACCCGGTTTGAAACTCCCAAACTTCGACCCTGATCGCTACTTGAGTTATTCTCAGGTCCGACCTGGGTTGCCTGCTGTCTGAAAGGGTGCGACCCGGGTTTTTCTACACGGGTCATGCTGAACCGCACTGATTGGCTGAGCATTGGCATGGTGTCACGATCCGGGTATCTGGACGCCATTTCTTACCCATCAGATGCCTCCTAAGGCTGGCTCAGCGCTCCAGGACCGGATCCCATCTGTTATCCTGATGTGTACATTCCTGTATCCTCTCCTGTCACTCTGGGACGCTGTCACAGTAAACGCCATATTACACCTGGCATGGCGTCTCCCGCGGCCTCCGCCGCCGTCCCTGAACTTCTGCATGCAGAGTGTCTGAGTGGCGATTACGTCAGCCGCGGCCTCCGCTGTGTCCGCGTGGTTGATTGTGCATCTGTCAGCCTGGCGCCTCCTGTCTCCGGTGGCCGGCGCCGCCATTACTGTTTTCATTACCACATGGATTACAAACCAAACTTCCCTCCAAGTGTCTGCATGGGCGCAGCCATCTTGGATTCTGTCAGCTGATCATTTCCACCAATCTGTTCTCAGTATTGATAATCTGCATAATTGCCTAGCCAATCCCTTCCTTGCTGCAGGTATAAATACACTGTGCCTGAGCAAGGAAGGCGTCAGTGCTTTGGTTGTCAAACCTAGTTCCTGTTTGTCTCTCTACTGTGATTGTCTTCCAGGTTCCAGCTCCTGTCTCAAGACTTCCACCATAGAGACCCGCACCAGCATTCCACCTGCGGTGTAGCCTGACTCTCCAATCCATTGTGGATTCATCTGTTTCCAGCTACAACATTACCTGCTTCCAGCTCAGCTTCCAGCAGAGTACAGCTTCCCTTAAAAGGCCGGTGTCCTTTCTACACTTTACCACTCTCCACCGGTATTATTATTTCTCCGCTCTCAAGTTCTACATTTCAGTTCATATTTCATCGCTCCCAAGTTCATTTATTATTTAACTGGTTCCAGCCAGTATCCACTCCGTGCTAACAACAGTCTGGTTCCAGCCAGTATCCACAGCAGCTGTTTTATCTTCAGCAACCCAGCTTTTCCTGGAACACCAGCTGGCACAATCCTGGGTTATCTCCATTGCTACAGTCGGGCCTGGTAAGGACTTTCCATCTAGAAGATCATAAGAACTATCTCACACTACCAGTGCCCTGTGGCTCCTGCCATCCTGTAGTACCCAGGAACTGTATTTATTCTTTGCTGACTTTTACGTTTTCTTTTACTGCTGCTGTGTTGCGGAGTTGTCATAATAAACATCATTGACTTTTATCCAAGTTGTCGTGGTCACGCCTTCGGGCAGTTATTATTCATGTTACTTACATGTCCAGGGGTCTGATACAACCTCCCAGGTTCCGGTACATCTCAGCCCCTACAACTGAGGCTGCCTCCCGTCAGCTCAGGCCCTCAGTTGTGACAGTAAGCACTGACCTAATGAATCCAGCCGGAGACCAGGATCAAGCGGCCAGGCCGATGCAAGAACTGGCAGCCCGACTAGAACATCAGGAGGCTGCACAGGGCCACATCATCCGCTGTCTCCAGGATCTCTCTACTCGGCTGGATGGGATTCAGACAACTCTCCGTGGATCAGGCGCGTCTGGTGCGTCAACCACAGTGACTCCAGCTATAACCCCACCCACCTTACCCATTTCTGCTCCACGTCTTCATCTTCCAACGCCAGCAAAATTTGACGGATCTCCAAGATTCTGCAGGGGATTTCTCAACCAGTGTGAGATTCAGTTTGAGCTACAACCTGGCAATTTTCCCAGTGACCGTACAAAAATTGCCTACATTATTTCTCTTCTCAGTGGCTCAGCCCTTGATTGGGCATCACCGTTATGGGAGAGGTCCGACACCCTGCTATCTTCCTACACTGCCTTCGTGTCAACATTCAGGCGCATCTTCGACGAGCCAGGCCGGGTAACCTCAGCTTCATCCGAGATTCTCCGTTTACGCCAGGGGTCACGTACTGTAGGACAATATCTGATACAGTTCCAGATCCTGGCATCCGAACTGGCATGGAACGACGAGGCCCTGTATGCTGCATTCTGGCATGGCTTATCTGAGCGTATTAAAGATGAGTTAGCTACCAGAGACTTACCTTCTAAGTTAGATGAGCTAATCTCACTCTGCACGAAAGTTGATTTACGTTTCAGAGAGAGAGCAACTGAGCGTGGAAGATCATCTGCTCCAAAATCTTCTGCTCCTCCTCCTCGTCAACTGTCACCATCTAAAGATGAGCCCATGCAACTTGGCCGTTCCCGTTTAACTCCTGCTGAGCGCCGAAGACGTCTCTCCGAGTTTCTCTGTCTCTATTGTGCAGCTCCGTCTCACACCATTAATGCCTGTCCCAAACGTCCGGGAAACTCCAAATCCTAGCTCGCCAAGGAGAGGGCCGGCTAGGAGTAATGATCTCCTCTCCATCTCCTCAAGATTGTAATCTCCCAGTCTCGCTTCAAGTTGCTCAACGTTATCGGAACGTCATTGCCCTCCTTGATTCCGGAGCAGCTGGGAACTTTATTACCGAAGCCTATGTTAAACGGTGGTCCCTACCCACCGAGAGACTTCCTTCGTCCATTTCTTTAACTGCCGTGGATGGCAGCAAAATTTTTGATGCAGTTATTTCTTTAAGGACTCTACCAGTTCGTCTGAGAGTGGGAGTTCTTCATTCCGAACTTATTTCTTTTTTAGTGATTCCAAGAGCCACACATCCTGTGGTCCTGGGCCTTCCATGGCTCCGTCTTCATAATCCTACAATTGATTGGACGACTACGCAAATCCTGGCATGGGGTTCCTCCTGTGCTGAGACATGTTTGTTTAAAGTATTGCCTGTCTGTTCTTCCTCCCCCAGGTCGTCTGATGTTCCACCTCCTCCATATCAAGATTTCACGGATGTGTTCAGTAAAGCTTCTGCTGATATCCTTCCTCCTCATAGAGAATGGGACTGTCCGATTGATCTCGTTCCAGGGAAGGTTCCACCTCGAGGCCGAACTTATCCGTTGTCTCTGCCTGAGACGCATTCTATGGAGGAATATATTAAAGAGAACCTAGCAAAGGGGTTCATTCGGCCTTCTTCTTCTCCAGCCGGCGCAGGCTTCTTTTTTGTAAAAAAGAAAGATGGTGGTCTGCGGCCGTGCATCGACTACAGAGGTTTGAACGACATTACCATCAAGAACCGTTATCCTTTACCCCTGATTACTGAGCTCTTTGACAGAGTTAGCGGAGCTACCATCTTTACAAAGCTGGACTTGCGAGGTGCATACAATCTCATCCGGATCCGTGAGGGTGACGAGTGGAAGACCGCCTTTAACACCCGTGACGGACATTATGAGTACCTCGTCATGCCCTTCGGATTGAGCAATGCTCCAGCTGTCTTCCAGCATTTTGTCAATGAGATCTTCAGAGACATTCTATACCGTCATGTCGTGGTCTATCTAGACGATATCCTCATTTTTGCCAACGATTTAGAGGAACATCGTTTTTGGGTTAAAGAGGTTCTGTCCCGTCTCCGTGTCAATCATCTCTATTGCAAATTAGAAAAATGCGTCTTTGAAGTCAAGTCCATTCCGTTTCTAGGGTACATTGTGTCCAGTTCCGGACTAGAGATGGATCCTGAGAAACTACAAGCAATCCAAAATTGGCCGGTACCCTTAACCCTCAAAGGGGTCCAGAGGTTCTTAGGGTTCGCCAACTATTACCGAAAGTTTATACGAGACTTTTCCACCATTGTGGCGCCTATTACTGCTTTCACTAAGAAGGGTGCTAACCCGTCCAAGTGGTCTGAAGAAGCCATGCAAGCATTTCATCTTTTAAAACAAAGGTTCATCTCTGCGCCTGTTCTGTAACAGCCTGACATCGACTCTCCTTTCATCTTAGAGGTGGATGCCTCCTCCGTTGGAGTAGGAGCGGTGTTATCTCAGAGGGCTAAAGATGGCCATTTACACCCTTGCAGTTTCTTCTCCCGGAAGTTCTCCCCAGCTGAGCGCAACTATGCCATTGGCGACCAGGAGTTGCTAGCCATCAAGCTCGCTCTAGAAGAGTGGAGGTATCTGTTGGAGGGAGCTTCTCATTCAATCACCATACTTACAGACCACAAGAACCTTTTATACCTGAAGGGCGCACAATGTCTCAACCCTCGTCAGGCCAGATGGGCACTTTTCTTTTCCAGGTTCGACTTTAAACTCCAGTTCTGTCCGGGCTCTCAGAATCGCAAGGCCGATGCCCTTTCCCGCTCATGGGAGCAAGAAAATGAGTCAGAGTCTTCAGACAAGCATCCTATTATAAATCCGTTGGCATTCTCCATGGTAGGGATGGACTCTACGCCCCCATCAGGGAAAAGTTTTGTGAAGCCGATGCTAAGGAAGAAGCTCATGCATTGGGCCCATGCTTCCCGTTTTGCCGGACATACAGGTATCCAAAAAACCCTGGAGTTTATCTCTAGGTCCTATTGGTGGCCAACTCTGAAAAAGGACGTCTTGGAGTTTATTGCATCTTGCCCAAAGTGTGCCCAACATAAAGTATCCCGCCAGTCGCCTGCGGGGCAACTGGTTCCACTATCCGTTCCCCGTCGACCATGGACCCACTTGTCGATGGATTTCATTACAGACTTACCCATGTGCAACAAGTTCAATACCATCTGGGTGGTAGTTGACCGGTTCACCAAGATGGCACACTTCATTCCTCTCACCGGTCTTCCGTCAGCTTCCAAGTTGGCTCAAGTATTCATACAAGAGATCTTCCGACTCCACGGTCTTCCTGAAGAAATTATCTCAGATCGAGGAGTTCAATTCACAGCCAAATTCTGGCGAAGTTTATGTCAAGTCCTCCAAGTCAAGCTAAAGTTTTCCACGGCTTACCATCCTCAGACCAATGGTCAAACCGAGAGGGTGAATCAGGACTTGGAGGCCTTCCTCCGCATCTATGTGTCCTCCTCTCAAGATGACTGGGTTCAATTACTTCCCTGGGCCGAGTTCTGTCATAACAACCAGTATCATTCTTCATCTGCTTCAACACCATTCTTCACTAACTTTGGATTCCACCCTAAAGTCCCTGAGTTCCAACCGCTTCCAGCAACTTCTGTTCCCGCAGTGGATATCACCTTGCATCAGTTTGCCAATATCTGGAAGAGCGTACGATCAGCTCTGCTCAAGGCATCGTTCAGGTACAAGAAGTTTGCGGATAAGAAGCGTCGAGCAGTTCCTGCTCTCAAGGTGGGTGATCGGGTATGGTTATCCACGAAGAATTTGAGGTTAAGAGTTCCCAGTATGAAGTTTGCACCTCGCTATATCGGTCCTTTCAAGATTGAACAAGTCATCAATCCTGTTGCTTACAGACTCCAGTTGCCTCCCTTCTTAAAAATACCCAGGACATTCCATGTTTCCCTGTTGAAACCGCTGATCTTGAATCGGTTTCATTCCTCACTTCCTCCAACTCCGAAAGTCCAAACTCAACGAGGCGTTGAGTATGAAGTGGCCAAGATCCTGGACTCACGTCACCGTTACGGTCAACTACAATATCTTATTGACTGGAAGGGTTATGGTCCTGAGGAACGTTCATGGACCAATGCTTCTGATGTCCATGCTCCTGCCTTGGTCCGGAGATTCCATTCCAAGTTTCCTCAAAAGCCAAAGAAGTGTCCTGGGGCCACTCCTAAAGGGGGGGGTGCTGTCACGATCCGGGTATCTGGACGCCATTTCTTACCCATCAGATGCCTCCTAAGGCTGGCTCAGCGCTCCAGGACCGGATCCCATCTGTTATCCTGATGTGTACATTCCTGTATCCTCTCCTGTCACTCTGGGACGCTGTCACAGTAAACGCCATATTACACCTGGCATGGCGTCTCCCGCGGCCTCCGCCGCCGTCCCTGAACTTCTGCATGCAGAGTGTCTGAGTGGCGATTACGTCAGCCGCGGCCTCCGCTGTGTCCGCGTGGTTGGATGTGCATCTGTCAGCCTGGCGCCTCCTGTCTCCGGTGGCCGGCGCCGCCATTACTGTTTTCATTACCACATGGATTACAAACCAAACTTCCCTCCAAGTGTCTGCATGGGCGCAGCCATCTTGGATTCTGTCAGCTGATCATTTCCACCAATCTGTTCTCAGTATTGATAATCTGCATAATTGCCTAGCCAATCCCTTCCTTGCTGCAGGTATAAATACACTGTGCCTGAGCAAGGAAGGCGTCAGTGCTTTGGTTGTCAAACCTAGTTCCTGTTTGTCTCTCTCCTGTGATTGTCTTCCAGGTTCCAGCTCCTGTCTCAAGACTTCCACCATAGAGACCCGCACCAGCATTCCACCTGCGGTGTAGCCTGACTCTCCAATCCATTGTGGATTCATCTGTTTCCAGCTACAACATTACCTGCTTCCAGCTCAGCTTCCAGCAGAGTACAGCTTCCCTTAAAAGGCCGGTGTCCTTTCTACACTTTACCACTCTCCACCGGTATTATTATTTCTCCGCTCTCAAGTTCTACATTTCAGTTCATATTTCATCGCTCCCAAGTTCATTTATTATTAACTGGTTCCAGCCAGTATCCACTCCGTGCTAACAACAGTCTGGTTCCAGCCAGTATCCACAGCAGCTGTTTTATCTTCAGCAACCCAGCTTTTCCTGGAACACCAGCTGGCACAATCCTGGGTTATCTCCATTGCTACAGTCGGGCCTGGTAAGGACTTTCCATCTAGAAGATCATAAGAACTATCTCACACTACCAGTGCCCTGTGGCTCCTGCCATCCTGTAGTACCCAGGAACTGTATTTATTCTTTGCTGACTTTTACGTTTTCTTTTACTGCTGCTGTGTTGCGGAGTTGTCATAATAAACATCATTGACTTTTATCCAAGTTGTCGTGGTCACGCCTTCGGGCAGTTATTATTCATGTTACTTACATGTCCAGGGGTCTGATACAACCTCCCAGGTTCCGGTACATCTCAGCCCCTACAACTGAGGCTGCCTCCCGTCAGCTCAGGCCCTCAGTTGTGACACATGGCAGGTGATATCAACAAGGAGCAGCACACAGAGACAGTATGGCACATTGGAAGGAGGAGGAAATAAGAGCTCTGCTGGCAATGAGATGGGAGGAGAAGATCCACAGGCAAATAATGTAGAGTGAAAGATGTCACAGTTTTTTTTCCAGTTTTGCAAAGATACTGACATTCAGTGATGTAAAGTAGATGCAGCAACAGGTTGTGAACTAATTGAAGGCAATCTGAAAATATTATAACAAGGTTCACAACCACAACCGCAGAAAGATTGGCTATATTAAGAACAGTGCAATGTGGAAATTCTGCACTTGTAAATCCTATTGCCATTTCATCATCCAGCTGTGCGTATCACGGAATGTGGCACTAAAAACAGCCAGTGCAGCCCTTCAATGCCACCGATGAACTGCGACGAAGAAATTAGTGATACTAATCAGCCGGCTGTGATTGAGGACACTGTCACAATACCATTGAAGAAGTTGTTTGGGCAAGCGCAAGCACTGCAGGAACGCAGCCTGCTGGGCAGACAGAGACCCCAACATTGCGTACCAACAGTAAGTTGAACTTTATTTACTTCTGATCACACAGTTTTGTTTATTACGTAAAGAAACATTTTTACACTATTCCGTGAACCAGGTGGAAAAATGGACACACGTACTTTACTGACGTGTACTCGCTATGTTAGCCCTCGCTGTACTAATCCACTGTCACTATGCAAACTGGCAACGTTGCAACCCCAGTTACACGAAAAAGGCAACTTGCATACAGTTTTTTTTAAAGTTATAGGGGTTTAAATAGTGCTGGGGTATGTCACACCACACCTTGTTCACTGAAGGCTAATACCATGTGATAAAGTTGTTGTTATCATCATTACTAATATTAAATGCTGCTTGAACCAATCAACTCCAGACTGGCATGACCGTGGGCCTCGTTGGGTGTTGCACCATTTGCGATTAGTAACGATTGCTAACAACAATATTACTCCTTATCAAATATGCCACTTAACTCTACTTAAATCCAAACTCAAGCCGTATGTGTTGTAGTGTGAAGATAGTGTACAGGAGGGAGGTGGACACAAAAAGATATTAGCAGGCATCACTGCTATTTAATTTGTAATACATTCCGGTGTTCCTAATGTGTTTTATATTTTTCCATTTTTAGTTTATACTGCCCCTGCACGGAAGAAATTTTTTTCCAAGATGGAGCAAGCAACTTGTATAATGGCGAAAACTCTTGTCAACCGGCTGCATGAATTGGATGCTGAAATGCAGGCACAAGAGGATGCCCGACTCCAGCACGTTTTCCGACATTGAAAGAGAATTACAGAATTCCTTTCTCACACAGCTTGTGGGTATGTATGAATGCATTTCCAGGGAACATCGAGAAGCACAGATGGAATTTCTCAATGGTTTAGTTTCTAGAATACAGAGTCAGGCCCCACATCCATCATATTCTCCTCACTATGCTGAGGGTAATTTTCCAAATTATTACAGAGGGCATCCTTTTTTGGAAGCAAACCCATCAAATCCTCATAGCAGTCCACATAGCACTCTGCATAGCAGTCCACATGGCACTCTGCATAGCAGTCCACATAGCAATCTGCATAGCATTCCACATGGCACTCTGCATAGCAATCCACATAGCACTCTGCATAGCAGTCCACATAGCACTCTGCAAAGCAGTCCACATGGCACTCTGCATAGCAGTCCACATGGCACTCTGCATAGCAGTCCACATGGCACTCTGCATAGCAGTCCACATGGCACTCTGCATAGCAGTCCACATGGCACTCTGCATAGCAGTCCACATGGCACTCTGCATAGCAGTCCACATGGCACTCTGCATAGCAGTCCACATAGCACTCTGCATAGCAGTCCACATGGCAGTCTGCATAGCAGTCCACATGGCCAGGGCTGCCAAGAGAAATTCTGGGCCCTGATACAACATCTTTCTGAGCCCCCCCAGAGTGGGTGTGGTCACAGTATGTATATTTATGTATATATATCCAGGAGTTAAAGTGAGCCAGAACGGGGCAGAACTGCGTTCCGTCGGTTCCATTTGGATACCGAACTAGTCCACCTCCTCCAGTCCACCTAACCCAGAATGTCTGCCTGGAGCCACAGGGACATGCCGGGCGCCCACTGAAATTTTGTTACCAGCGAGCGCCTGACTCCCTCCCCACAGCGGCATCCGGAGGCAGGAGCTCACTCTTGAGCTCTGTGTCTGGCAGTGTGCACTATGGGAGAGACGTCATGACATCTCTCCCATAGTTATGAGGAGTGTGTGGCCAGATGGATGGCGGCAGTGGTACGCAAGAGTAGGGCTTATGGTAAGTAAAGCGGCGCTACTACATGGGACAATACTACATGGGGGCATAACTACAGGGGCAAAGAGAAAGGAAAAGATGAACATGTATTTATAGAGTCAGTGCCAACATAGAATATTATCCTCTAAAATACGCATTATATTCCTGTGAAACAGTGAATATATTGTTGCATCTTAGTGCGTGAATCTTCTACAAAAGTCCATTTAGTATATACCACTAGGGGCATAACTATGGGGACATTTCCACTAGGGCAATACTACTTGGGGCATAACTACATGGGGGCATTACTACAATGGGCATTACTACTGGGGGCACTACTACAGAGGCAATACTACACAGGGCATTACTACTGGGGGGCAATACTACACAGGGCCATTACTACTGGTGGTACTAATAATGAGGGCATTATATAGGGGCACTTCATAACTCCTGGGGACATAAGGGGCAATATTACTAGTGGCACTGCATTAGGGTCCCTACTACTGTGGGCATTGTATAAGGGGCACTACTGTGGGCATTATGTGTATTAGGGGTGCTACTACTGTGGGCTTTGTGTATAACGGGCACTAATGTGTGTAATACATACCTCCCAACGTAACCCTCTCCAGGAGGGACAGAATGCTCTGTTCCCGGACTTCCCTCTTAATGTATGATTGCCATCACCTGTGGTGAAACACTTTTCTTATCCATTAACCTGTTCAATACAGGTGAGGGCAATCATACATTAAGAGAAAAGTCCAGGAGCAGAGCATTGTGTCCCTCCTGGAGAGGGTCATGTTGGTAGGTATGGTAATAACATAAATAAGGGACACTACTATATGGCGTACTGTGAATTAGATTGTTCTACTGTGCGGCATAATTTTAATTGGGAAACTTTTGCGTTATCACGCCCCTTTCTTTTTGCAGCACGTGCAATCCCCTTATTACATAGGTCCCGGCGGGGTGGTGAGTTCCACCACCTCTCTAGGACCACTTTAAGCACTGTATACATCTATATATATATATATATATATATATATATATATATATATTATATATATATATATATTGTGACAAGAACACTGGGATAGTGTTTGAGGGCAGGTATGTTTGTCCCAGGTTCTTGTCTTACATGTTTTAGAAAATGAAAACTTTTAGGAAAATGCTTTTGTTTTGTTTTGTTAGAACCTTTTCAGTTTGATGGAAAAGCTGGATAAGGGCTCTGAGAGAGAGATAGGGCGAGTTCCAGACATTGGGCCCAGTTCGGATCTTTGGCCTCACAGAGGGCTAATCAGGGCTTTCAGCTGTGCAAGAGTCTTATAGGGCTTCTAGCCTGATTAATGTGTGCAGACTGCCTGGGAAGACTGCAGGATCTCTGTGAGAGAGACACGCTTCCTGATACAAGTGAGCTATACAGTGTTTTCTGGAGAACTCTGTGTTTTTGTTAAGTGATAGTTAGGAACATCTTGTGTTTAGTTAGTGCCGGACAGGCAAGGTATTTTCTTTTGGTGTTTGTTTTATTTTCTGTATAATAAAACTGGCTGGGGCCAGTTGTACCAGAAACTGGACTTGTGTGGTTCCTCAGCTGCTGCAGTGTTACAACTTGGTGGAGAATGCGAGCATGCCGTTCTGCGCATAAGTGAAAGCAGCAGCTTTGTGAGGCCTGCAGAAAACGGTGGTTTATGCAGATACAGCCTAGTGTGAAGTTACTGAGACTCGCCCTGAGGATTTGATATATGTCCTGGGTGAAAGCAGCTACAAAGCCGCCTGAAAAATCTGTCGACATGGAGGAACTGCTTAAAGCCTTGCTGCAAGCTACAGCGGCTCAGCAGGAGGCCAACAGACAGCAGCAGGTGGCAATGGAGGAAAATAGGAGACGGCAGCAGGTGGCAATGTAGGAAAATTGGAGACTACAGCAGGCAGCTGTTGACGAACTTTACAGGCAACAGCGTCAGGATAGAGAGGCCTTAACAGAAGTGGTGCAGAGCCTTGCAGCCCGGATTGGAGATGTGGCCGTCAGTGCTCCGACCAGCTCTAGTTCTATACGGGCCAGTCACTTCCTGCAGAAAATGACAGAGGCTGATGATGTGGAGGCCTACCTGACCACGTTTGAAAGGACTGCCGAGCGTGAGAACTGGCCGGTAGCATAGTGGGCCAGTCTGCTGGCACCTTTTCTGTCAGGTGAGCCCCAAAAAGCGTACTTTGATTTAAGCCCTGCTGAGGCTCGGGACTATGATAAACTAAAGACTGAGATCCTGACCCGCCTGGGAGTCATGCTGTCAGTACGAGCACAATGGATGCACCGTTGGGTGTACGCCATGGAGAAGCCTCCTCGCTCCCAGATGCACAACCTTATTCAGCTAACAAAAAAATGGTTACAGCCAGAGACATTAACTGGTCCCCAGATGGTTGAAAGAGTAGTCATGGACCGCTACTTGAGATCTTTGCCCATGGTCCTGCGCAAGTGGGTGAGCCATGGAAACCCGGGTACTGCTGACCAATTAGTGGACATGGTAGAGAGGTATTTGGCAGCAGAGGAACTACTGATGACCACCCAGCAACCCATAGATCCTCGACAGCGCCCTTCAGTAAAGACTGGTAAGACTGTTCCGTGGGAAAATGTTGCTGGGTGATTAAGAGAACGCAAGGCTGGAGAGACTAACACTGGCCCTGGAGACAGGCCAATGGGGCTAGAACGGTCTATGCTGCCCAAACGGGTTGATAATCGTGTGGTTAAATGTTTTAGGTGTGGTATGCCAGGTCATGTTATTGCCAATTGCCCAGTCACACTGGAACCCATGCAATGTGATGCTGCCTTTGAATGTCGCAGAATGTCTTTCTTTGCTAGGTTAGCCTGTACTGTGGTACCTTCACCTGAGCTGGAAAAACAAATGTGTGATGTGTTCTTAGAGGGTAACCGGGTCGAGGCCTTGCTAGATTCAGGAAGTTTAGTTACCCTTAGTGAACCCCTTAAAGGTCCATCAAATACCTATTGGGGTAACTTGCATACATGGGGATACCCAACATTATGTCACTGCTGAAGTGAATATAGAAACTTTTTGTGGGTCAGCAATTGTTAAAGTAGGACTGGTCCCCACCTTGGTGCATGAGGCCATAATAGGGAGGGATTTTCCTCATTTTTGGAAACTGTGGGAATCACGTTTATCAACAGATGTGAGAAGTAAAGAGCCAGTTGATAATACCGGTGATTTCATGGATGTACGTGTGTCTTCGGAACTTTCTGACCCTTTGCCTTTTGCTAGTTTGGTTGGGGAAGGGACAGATGGGGAATCCAGTGAAGACCCTCTTGCTGGGAACAGAGACATAGTAGTTAGAACTGAAAACATGCCTGACCTGGAGGTAAAGAAGGATCTGTTTGCGTCTGAACAGTTAAAGGATCCTACCTTGATAAAGGCTAAAGAGAATGTTAAGATTGTTAATGGGGAACCTGTGGTACCAGGTGACAGGGTTACGTATCCCCACATGGCCATCTGTAATGAGCTCTTGTACCACATTGTCAAAAGGGGTGAGGATGTGGTGGAACAGCTGGTAGTTCCCCAGCCTTATCGGAGAACGGTACTAGATTTAGCTCATAGTCACGTTACCGCAGGACACTTAGGGGCAGAAAAAACCACTGAAAGAGTTTTACAAAGGTTCTTTTGGCCAGGGGTTTATAAAGAAGTGTCTGAATATTGTTCTTCCTGTCCTGAATGCCAGTATCATGCCCCTAGACCGCATTTCAGGAGCCCACTAGTTCCCATGCCTATTAAGAGGTCCCGTTTGACAGAATAGCCATGGATCTCGTGGGGCCCTTGTTAAAGTCTGCTCGGGGCCATCAGTATATTCTGGTAATTATGGACTATGCCACTCGATATCCTGAGGCTGTCCCTTTACGCACTATCACAACCAAGGCGATAGCTAGGGAGCTGGTGCAGGTTTTTAGTAGAGTGGGAATACCAAAAGAAATTTTGACTGACCAAGGTACTCCATTTATGTCAAGGATCATGAAAGAATTGTGCAAATTATTTAAGGTCACTCACCTCAGGACGTCCATCTACCACCCCCAAACTGACGGGTTGGTGGAAAGGTTTAATAAAACATTAAAAAGTATGTTAAAAAAGGTTGTTGAGAGAGATGGGAAAAACTGGGATTGTTTGTTGCCCTACTTGTTAATGGCCATCAGAGAAGTTCCTCAGTCCTCTACGGGGTTTTCTTCATTTTATTTGTTGTATGATAGACACCCCAGAGGGCTGTTGGACATTGCCAAAGAGACGTGGGAAGGACAGCCCACTCCTTATAGAAGCGTTATTGAACATGTAACACAAATGCAGGATAGGATTGCAGCCGTGGTACCTATTGTCAGAGAGCACATGGAACAGGCCCAAAGTGCTCAACAGAGGGTCTATAACTGGAGTGCCAAGGTACAAGAATTTGCTCCTGGAGATAGAGTTCTTGTTTTGGTACCCACCGTGGAAAGCAAATTCCTAGCTAAATGGCAGGGTCCATTTGAGATTAGGGAAAAAGTGAATGAGGTTAATTACAAAGTATACCAGCCGGGAAAGAGAAAACCCAAACAAATCTACCATGTTAACTTAATCAAACCCTGGAAAGATAGGTTGTCTCTGTCAGTGGAGCCTTGCCCTTCTGTGTCTTCACCCCGGTGGCGTCCCGCAGTAAAGGTGTCAGAGACATTGTCAGCTGATCAGAACAATCAGGTTAAAGAATTTCTCATCCAAAATAGGGAGATATTTTCAAAGCTGCCTGGCCGAACGACCATAATAAAACATGACATTGTCACAGAACCAGGGGTCAGGGTTCATTTAAAGCCATATAGGATTCCTGAAGCTCAGCGAGAAGCTGTTTCTAAAGAAGTTAAAACCATGTTAGAACTTGGAGTCATAGAGGAATCTAACAGTGAGTGGTCCAGTCCCATAGTGCTCATCCCGAAGCCCGACGGTAGCATACGCTTCTGTAATGACTTTCGTAAGTTAAATGAGGTGTCCAAGTTTAACGCATACCCCATGCCCCGTGTGGATGAGCTTATAGAAAGGCTGGGAACAGCCAGGTTTCTCACCACGTTGGACCTGACCAAAGGTTACTGGCAAATACCTTTATCTGATAGCGCAAAAGAAAAAACAGCCTTTTCGGTTCCGGAGGGGCTGTACCAGTATAAGATGTTACCCTTTGGGTTGCATGGGGCTCCAGCAACCTTTCAACGGGCGATGGATAACATTTTGAGGCCCCATAGAAAATATGCAGCTGCCTATTTGGATGATGTGGTAATTCACAGTACAGACTGGGGGTCCCATTTGGTTAAAGTACAAGCAGTACTGGACTCAGAGAGGCAGGGTTAACTGCTAACCCAAAGAAGTGCTGCCTTGCAATGGAGGAGGTCAAATATTTGGGCTTCACCATAGGCAGAAGTCTGATTAGTCCCCAATTGAATAAAATTGATGCTATTCAAAACTGGCCTCGTCCAGTGAATAAAAAACAGGTAAGGGCTGTTTTGGGAATAACTGGGTACTATAGACGGTTTATTCCCAATTTTGCGACCACAGCGGTGCCATTGTCAGACCTTACCAAAGGGAAGCAGTCAAATATGGTGAAATGGAACCCTGATGCAGAAAAAGCGTTCCAAGCGTTAAAAGTGGCTTTGTGTTCACAACCGGTGTTGATAACACCAGGTTTTTCAAAAGAATTTGTGGTACAGACAGATGCCTCAGAGGTAGGGATAGGCGCTGTGCTGTCCCAAACCAGAGATGGGGACGAACACCCTATCATTTATTTGAGTAGGAAACTCAATGAGCATGAAAAAAGGTATGCCATTGTGGAAAAGGAGGTTTGGCCATTAAGTGGGCACTAGATACCTTGAGATATTACCTCTTGGGTAGACAATTCAGACTAGTGACGGATCATGCCCCTTTAAAATGGATGTATGTAAATAGAGGCAAGAATGCTCGTGTAACTAGATGGTTTCTAGCGTTGCAGGATTTTAAGTTTACTGTCGAACATAGACCGGGTACACAGCAGAGTGCGTGGGAAAAATCCCTTTTGTATTTCGGGTACACAATTGGCCAACGCAGATGCATTGTCCCGCATCTTCTGTTTGGGTGGCTACAAGTGTTCCGGCCCCTAGGTCGAAACAGGGGAGGGGGATATGTGACAAGAACACTGGGATAGTGTTTGAGGGCAGGTATGTTTGTCCCAGGTTCTTGTCTTACATGTTTTAGAAAATGAAAACTTCTAGGAAATGCTTTTGTTTTGTTTTGTTAAACCTTTTCAGTTTGATGGAAAAGCTGGATAAGGGCTCTGAGAGAGAGATAGGGCGAGTTCCAGACATTGGGCCCAGTTCGGATCTTTGGCCTCACAGAGGGCTAATCAGGGCTTTCAGCTGTGCAAGAGTCTTATAGGGCTTCTAGCCTGATTAATGTGTGCAGACTGCCTGGGAAGACTGCAGGATCTCTGTGAGAGAGACACGCTTCCTGATACAAGTGAGCTATACAGTGTTTTCTGGAGAACTCTGTGTTTTTGTTTAGTGATAGTTAGGAACATCTTGTGTTTAGTTAGTGCCGGACAGGCAAGGTATTTTCTATTGGTGTTTGTTTTATTTTCTGTATAATAAAACTGGCTGGGGCCAGTTGTACCAGAAACTGGACTTGTGTGGTTCCTCAGCTGCTGCAGTGTTACAACTTATATATATATATATATATATATATATATATACTAGGTGCTTCATCGCGCCCTACGGGCGCTCTTCACACCGTCGGAAGGTGCTGCGCACCTTTAACCCCTGCAGAGACGCGGGGCGCCAGGGAGGGGACGCAGAGATGTGGGGCACCAGGGAGGGGACGCAGAGACGCGGGGCGCCAGGGAGGGGACGCAGAGATGCGGGGCGCCAGGGGGGGGACGTAGAGACGCGGGGCGCCAGGGAGGGGACATAGAGACGCGGGGCGGCAGGGAGGGGACGCAGAGACGCGGGGCGGCAGGGAGGGGACGCGGGGCGGCAGGGAAGGGACGCAGAGATACGGGGTGGCAGAGAGGGGATGCAGAGACGCGGGGCGGTAGGGTGGGGACATGTGGCAGGGAGGGGACACAGAGATGCGGGCGGCAGGGAGGGGACGCAGAGACGCGGGTCGGCAGGGATGGGACGCAGAGATGCGGGCGGCAGGGAGGGGACGCAGAGATGCGGGCGGCAGGGAGGGGACGCAGAGATGCGGGGCAGCAGGGAGGGAACATGGCGGCAGGGAGGGGATGCAGAGATGCGGGGCGCCAGGGAGGGGACAGAGGCAGGTTGGCAGGGAGGGGACACGGTGGCAGGGAGGGGATGCAGAGATGTGGGGCGGCAGGGAGGGAAAGCAGAGACGCGGGGCGGCAGGGAGGGAACGCAGAGGCAGGGAGTGGATGCGGGGCGGCAGGTGGGAGACGCAGAGACGCGGGGTGGCACGGAGGGGACGCAGAGACGCGGGGCAGCACAGACGGGACACAGTGGCAGGGAGGGGACGCAGAGATTCGGGCGGCAGGGAGGGGACACAGAGACGTGGGGCGGGAGGGAGGGGGTCCAGAGATGCGGGGTGGCAGGGATGGGACAGAGGCAGGTTGGGGACACGGTGGCAGGGAGGGGATGCAGAGATGCGGGGCGGCAGGGATGGAACGCAGAGACGCGGGGTTGCAGGGAGGGGACGCAGAGAGGCGGGCGGCAGGGAGGGAACGCAGAGGCAGGGAGTGGATGCGGGGCGGCAGGTAGGGGATGCAGAGACGCAGGGTGGCACGGAGGGGACGCAGAGACGCGGGGCGGCACAGAGGGGACACAGTGGCAGGGAGGGAACGCAGAG
Organism: Pseudophryne corroboree; assembly: GCF_028390025.1. Taxonomy (NCBI): domain Eukaryota; kingdom Metazoa; phylum Chordata; class Amphibia; order Anura; family Myobatrachidae; genus Pseudophryne; species Pseudophryne corroboree. Next base: position 1,017,466,778 of record NC_086444.1, on the reverse strand, counting down.
ATGCGGGCGGCAGGGAGGGGATGCGGAGCGGCAGGGAGGGGGCGTGGAGCGGCAGGGAGGGGACGCAGAGAGGCTGGTGGCAGGGAGGGGACGCAGAGGCAGGGAGGGGATGCGGAGCGGCAGGGAGGGGTCGCGGAGCGGCAGGGAGGGGACGCAGAGACGCGGTACTGCCTGTGTAGTCTCTCTTACCTGTGAGGTTGGTGCAGCGTCCACAGTAGCAGGCGCGCTGTCCCCCCGTCTCTGGCCTGTGGAGCCGGCAGCCCAGGGGCCCTGTGGCATGCAGTCCGGGTCTCTGGGGATGGTGGGAGGCAGTTGTATTAGGTGTGCGGAGGAGGCGGCGGGTGTCTGTACGCGGCGCAGGGAGGGCTATGAAGCCTTCTCCTGCGCCACCCGTCTCTCCTAATGCGTATGGCTGCAGCAGTCAGGCGCGGGTGATGCTGACCTGTAACCTCACTGTCTTCGTCCGTTGTGCGGATGGCGTCTGGCGGGACAGTGGTTCCCAGCCGCGGCTGCAGTGCGGGAGCTGGCACTGGTGGTGTGTAGAGGGCGGGAGGGGTGGTGCGGCCTGCGGCTGTCTGGTCGGCCGCGGTGCGGGTGGCGGGTCCGTGCAGCAGATGGCTGGGGGAGATGCTGGGCTTGTGCGGAGGGTGGGATCGTTATGCGTGGGGTGTGGGGGTGTCTGGGCCATCAGTGGCTGCATGTGGGAGCTGGTGGAGGGTGGGTTTGGGAGTGTCTGGTGCGGGTGGCATTAGAGATGAGCGGGTTCGGTTTCTCTGAAACCGAACCCGCACGAACTTCATGTTTTTTTCACGGGTCCGAGCAGACTCGGATCCTCCCGCCTTGCTCGGTTAACCCGAGCGCGCCCGAACGTCATCATGACGCTGTCGGATTCTCGCGAGACTCGGATTCTATATAAGGAGCCGCGCGTCGCCGCCATTTTCACACGTGCATTGAGATTGATAGGGAGAGGACGTGGCTGGCGTCCTCTCCATTAGAAATTAGATTAGAAGAGAGAGAGAGATTGTGCAGAGTCAGACAGAGTTTACCACAGTGACCAGTGCAGTTGTTGTTAGTTAACTTTTATTTATTTTAGTATAATATATCCGTTCTCTGCTATATCCGTTCTCTGCCTGAAAAAAAACGATACACAGCAGCAGCCAGTCACACAGTGTGACTCAGTCTGTGTGCACTCAGCTCAGCCCAGTGTGCTGCACATCAATGTATAAAAGGCAAAGCTTATAATAATTGTGGGGGAGACTGGGGAGCACTGCAGGTTGTTATAGCAGGAGCCCCCAGGAGTACATAATATTATATTAATTTAAAATTAAACAGTGCACACTTTTGCTGCAGGAGTGCCACTGCCAGTGTGACTAGTGGTGACCAGTGCCTGACCACCAGTATAGTAGTATATTGTTGTATGTATTGTATACTATCTCTTTATCAACCAGTCTATATTAGCAGCAGACACAGTACAGTGCGGTAGTTCACGGCTGTGGCTACCTCTGTGTCGGCAGTCGGAACTCGGCAGGCAGTCCGTCCATCCATAATTGTATTACAATATATACCACCTAACCGTGGTATTTTTTTTTCTTTCTTTATACCGTCGTCATAGTGTCATACTAGTTGTTACGAGTATACTACTATCTCTTTATCAACCAGTGTACAGTGCGGTAGTTCACGGCTGTGGCTACCTCTGTGTCGGCAGTCGGCAGGCAGTCCGTCCATCCATAATTGTATTATTATTATAATATATACCACCTAACCGTGGTTTTTTTTTCATTCTTTATACCGTCATAGTGTCATACTAGTTGTTACGAGTATACTACTATCTCTTTATCAACCAGTGTACAGTGCGGTAGTTCACGGCTGTGGCTACCTCTGTGTCGGCAGTCGGCAGGCAGTCCGTCCATCCATAATTGTATTATTATTATAATATATACCACCTAACCGTGGTTTTTTTTTCATTCTTTATACCGTCGTCATAGTGTCATACTAGTTGTTACGAGTATACTACTATCTCTTTATCAACCAGTGTACAGTGCGGTAGTTCACGGCTGTGGCTACCTCTGTGTCGGCAGTCGGCAGGCAGTCCGTCCATCCATAATTGTATTATTATTATAATATATACCACCTAACTGTGGTATTTTTTTTTCTTTCTTTATACCGTCGTCATAGTGTCATACTAGTTGTTACGAGTATACTACTATCTCTTTATCAACCAGTGTACAGTGCGGTAGTTCACGGCTGTGGCTACCTCTGTGTCGGCAGTCGGCAGGCAGTCCGTCCATCCATAATTGTATTATTATTATAATATATACCACCTAACCGTGGTTTTTTTTTCATTCTTTATACCGTCGTCATAGTGTCATACTAGTTGTTACGAGTATACTACTATCTCTTTATCAACCAGTGTACAGTGCGGTAGTTCACGGCTGTGGCTACCTCTGTGTCGGCAGTCGGCAGGCAGTCCGTCCATCCATAATTGTATTATTATTATAATATATACCACCTAACCGTGGTTTTTTTTTCATTCTTTATACCGTCGTCATAGTGTCATACTAGTTGTTACGAGTATACTACTATCTCTTTATCAACCAGTGTACAGTGCGGTAGTTCACGGCTGTGGCTACCTCTGTGTCGGCAGTCGGCAGGCAGTCCGTCCATCCATAATTGTATTATTATTATAATATATACCACCTAACCGTGGTTTTTTTTTCATTCTTTATACCGTCGTCATAGTGTCATACTAGTTGTTACGAGTATACTACTATCTCTTTATCAACCAGTGTACAGTGCGGTAGTTCACGGCTGTGGCTACCTCTGTGTCGGCAGTCGGCAGGCAGTCCGTCCATCCATAATTGTATTATTATTATAATATATACCACCTAACTGTGGTATTTTTTTTTCTTTCTTTATACCGTCGTCATAGTGTCATACTAGTTGTTACGAGTATACTACTATCTCTTTATCAACCAGTGTACAGTGCGGTAGTTCACGGCTGTGGCTACCTCTGTGTCGGCAGTCGGCAGGCAGTCCGTCCATCCATAATTGTATTATTATTATAATATATACCACCTAACCGTGGTTTTTTTTTCATTCTTTATACCGTCGTCATAGTGTCATACTAGTTGTTACGAGTATACTACTATCTCTTTATCAACCAGTGTACAGTGCGGTAGTTCACGGCTGTGGCTACCTCTGTGTCGGCAGTCGGCAGGCAGTCCGTCCATCCATAATTGTATTATTATTATAATATATACCACCTAACCGTGGTTTTTTTATACCACCTAACCGTGGCAGTCCGTCCATAATTGTATACTAGTATCCAATCCATCCATCTCCATTGTTTACCTGAGGTGCCTTTTAGTTCTGCCTATAAAATATGGAGAACAAAAAAGTTGAGGTTCCAAAATTAGGGAAAGATCAAGATCCACTTCCACCTCGTGCTGAAGCTGCTGCCACTAGTCATGGCCGAGACGATGAAATGCCAGCAACGTCGTCTGCCAAGGCCGATGCCCAATGTCATAGTACAGAGCATGTCAAATCCAAAACACCAAATATCAGAAAAAAAAGGACTCCAAAACCTAAAATAAAATTGTCGGAGGAGAAGCGTAAACTTGCCAATATGCCATTTACCACACGGAGTGGCAAGGAACGGCTGAGGCCCTGGCCTATGTTCATGGCTAGTGGTTCAGCTTCACATGAGGATGGAAGCACTCAGCCTCTCGCTAGAAAACTGAAAAGACTCAAGCTGGCAAAAGCACCGCAAAGAACTGTGCGTTCTTTGAAATCCCAAATCCACAAGGAGAGTCCAATTGTGTCGTTTGCGATGCCTGACCTTCCCAACACTGGACGTGAAGAGCATGCGCCTTCCACTATTTGCATGCCCCCTGCAAGTGCTGGAAGGAGCACCCGCAGTCCAGTTCCTGATAGTCAGATTGAAGATGTCAGTGTTGAAGTACACCAGGATGAGGAGGATATGGGTGTTGCTGGCGCTGGGGAGGAAATTGACCAGGAGGATTCTGATGGTGAGGTGGTTTGTTTAAGTCAGGCACCCGTGGAGACACCTGTTGTCCGTGGGAGGAATATGGCCGTTGACATGCCAGGTGAAAATACCAAAAAAATCAGCTCTTCGGTGTGGAGGTATTTCACCAGAAATGCGGACAACAGGTGTCAAGCCGTGTGTTCCCTTTGTCAAGCTGTAATAAGTAGGGGTAAGGACGTTAACCACCTCGGAACATCCTCCCTTATACGTCACCTGCAGCGCATTCATAATAAGTCAGTGACAAGTTCAAAAACTTTGGGTGACAGCGGAAGCAGTCCACTGACCAGTAAATCCCTTCCTCTTGTAACCAAGCTCACGCAAACCACCCCACCAACTCCCTCAGTGTCAATTTCCTCCTTCCCCAGGAATGCCAATAGTCCTGCAGGCCATGTCACTGGCAAGTCTGACGAGTCCTCTCCTGCCTGGGATTCCTCCGATGCATCCTTGCGTGTAACGCCTACTGCTGCTGGCGCTGCTGTTGTTGCCGCTGGGAGTCGATGGTCATCCCAGAGGGGAAGTCGTAAGCCCACTTGTACTACTTCCAGTAAGCAATTGACTGTTCAACAGTCCTTTGCGAGGAAGATGAAATATCACAGCAGTCATCCTACTGCAAAGCGGATAACTGAGTCCTTGACAACTATGTTGGTGTTAGACGTGCGTCCGGTATCCGCCGTTAGTTCACAGGGAACTAGACAATTTATTGAGGCAGTGTGCCCCCGTTACCAAATACCATCTAGGTTCCACTTCTCTAGGCAGGCGATACCGAGAATGTACACGGACGTCAGAAAAAGACTCACCAGTGTCCTAAAAAATGCAGTTGTACCCAATGTCCACTTAACCACGGACATGTGGACAAGTGGAGCAGGGCAGGGTCAGGACTATATGACTGTGACAGCCCACTGGGTAGATGTATGGACTCCCGCCGCAAGAACAGCAGCGGCGGCACCAGTAGCAGCATCTCGCAAACGCCAACTCTTTCCTAGGCAGGCTACGCTTTGTATCACCGCTTTCCAGAATACGCACACAGCTAAAAACCTCTTACGGCAACTGAGGAAGATCATCGCGGAATGGCTTACCCCAATTGGACTCTCCTGTGGATTTGTGGCATCGGACAACGCCAAGCAATATTGTGTGTGCATTAAATATGGGCAAATTCCAGCACGTCCCATGTTTTGCACATACCTTGAATTTGGTGGTGCAGAATTTTTTAAAAAACGACAGGGGCGTGCAAGAGATGCTGTCGGTGGCCAGAAAAATTGCGGGACACTTTCGGCGTACAGGCACCACGTACAGAAGACTGGAGCACCACCAAAAACTACTGAACCTGCCCTGCCATCATCTGAAGCAAGAAGTGGTAACGAGGTGGAATTCAACCCTCTATATGCTTCAGAGGTTGGAGGAGCAGCAAAAGGCCATTCAAGCCTATACAATTGAGCACGATATAGGAGATGGAATGCACCTGTCTCAAGTGCAGTGGAGAATGATTTCAACGTTGTGCAAGGTTCTGATGCCCTTTGAACTTGCCACACGTGAAGTCAGTTCAGACACTGCCAGCCTGAGTCAGGTCATTCCCCTCATCAGGCTTTTGCAGAAGAAGCTGGAGGCATTGAAGAAGGAGCTAACACGGAGCGATTCCGCTAGGCATGTGGGACTTGTGGATGCAGCCCTTAATTCGCTTAACAAGGATTCACGGGTGGTCAATCTGTTGAAATCAGAGCACTACATTTTGGCCACCGTGCTCGATCCTAGATTTAAAGCCTACCTTGGATCTCTCTTTCCGGCAGACACAGGTCTGCTGGGGTTGAAAGACCTGCTGGTGACAAAATTGTCAAGTCAAGCGGAACGCGACCTGTCAACATCTCCTCCTTCACATTCTCCCGCAACTGGGGGTGCGAGGAAAAGGCTCAGAATTCCGAGCCCACCCGCTGGCGGTGATGCAGGGCAGTCTGGAGCGACTGCTGATGCTGACATCTGGTCCGGACTGAAGGACCTGACAACGATTACGGACATGTCGTCTACTGTCACTGCATATGATTCTCTCAACATTGATAGAATGGTGGAGGATTATATGAGTGACCGCATCCAAGTAGGCACGTCACACAGTCCGTACTTATACTGGCAGGAAAAAGAGGCAATTTGGAGGCCCTTGCACAAACTGGCTTTATTCTACCTAAGTTGCCCTCCCACAAGTGTGTACTCCGAAAGAGTGTTTAGTGCCGCCGCTCACCTTGTCAGCAATCGGCGTACGAGGTTACATCCAGAAAATGTGGAGAAGATGATGTTCATTAAAATGAATTATAATCAATTCCTCCGCGGAGACATTGACCAGCAGCAATTGCCTCCACAAAGTACACAGGGAGCTGAGATGGTGGATTCCAGTGGGGACGAATTGATAATCTGTGAGGAGGGGGATGTACACGGTGATATATCGGAGGGTGAAGATGAGGTGGACATCTTGCCTCTGTAGAGCCAGTTTGTGCAAGGAGAGATTAATTGCTTCTTTTTTGGGGGGGGTCCAAACCAACCCGTCATATCAGTCACAGTCGTGTGGCAGACCCTGTCACTGAAATGATGGGTTGGTTAAAGTGTGCATGTCCTGTTTTGTTTATACAACATAAGGGTGGGTGGGAGGGCCCAAGGATAATTCCATCTTGCACCTCTTTTTTCTTTTCTTTTTCTTTGCATCATGTGCTGATTGGGGAGGGTTTTTTGGAAGGGACATCCTGCGTGACACTGCAGTGCCACTCCTAGATGGGCCCGGTGTTTGTGTCGGCCACTAGTGTCGCTAATCTTACTCACACAGCTACCTCATTGCGCCTCTTTTTTTCTTTGCGTCATGTGCTGTTTGGGGAGGGTTTTTTGGAAGGGACATCCTGCGTGACACTGCAGTGCCACTCCTAGATGTGCCCGGTGTTTGTGTCGGCCACTAGGGTCGCTAATCTTACTCACACAGTCAGCTACCTCATTGCGCCTCTTTTTTTCTTTGCGTCATGTGCTGTTTGGGGAGGGTTTTTTGGAAGGGCCATCCTGCGTGACACTGCAGTGCCACTCCTAGATGGGCCCGGTGTTTGTGTCGGCCACTAGGGTCGCTAATCTTACTCACACAGCTACCTCATTGCGCCTCTTTTTTTCTTTGCGTCATGTGCTGTTTGGGGAGGGTTTTTTGGAAGGGACATCCTGCGTGACACTGCAGTGCCACTCCTAGATGGGCCCGGTGTTTGTGTCGGCCACTAGGGTCGCTTATCTTTCTCACACAGCTACCTCATTGCGCCTCTTTTTTTCTTTGCGTCATGTGCTGTTTGGGGAGGGTTTTTTGGAAGGGACATCCTGCGTGACACTGCAGTGCCACTCCTAGATGGGCCCGGTGTTTGTGTCGGCCACTAGGGTCGCTTATCTTTCTCACACAGTCAGCTACCTCATTGCGCCTCTTTTTTTCTTTGCGTCATGTGCTGTTTGGGGAGGGTTTTTTGGAAGGGACATCCTGCGTGACACTGCAGTGCCACTCCTAGATGGGCCCGGTGTTTGTGTCGGCCACTAGGGTCGCTTATCTTTCTCACACAGTCAGCTACCTCATTGCGCCTCTTTTTTTCTTTGCGTCATGTGCTGTTTGGGGAGGGTTTTTTGGAAGGGACATCCTGCGTGACACTGCAGTGCCACTCCTAGATGGGCCCGGTGTTTGTGTCGGCCACTAGGGTCGCTTATCTTTCTCACACAGTCAGCTACCTCATTGCGCCTCTTTTTTTCTTTGCGTCATGTGCTGTTTGGGGAGGGTTTTTTGGAAGGGACATCCTGCGTGACACTGCAGTGCCACTCCTAGATGGGCCCGGTGTTTGTGTCGGCCACTAGGGTCGCTAATCTTACTCACACAGCTACCTCATTGCGCCTCTTTTTTTCTTTGCGTCATGTGCTGTTTGGGGAGGGTTTTTTGGAAGGGACATCCTGCGTGACACTGCAGTGCCACTCCTAGATGGGCCCGGTGTTTGTGTCGGCCACTAGGGTCGCTTATCTTACTCACACAGCGACCTCGGTGCAAATTTTAGGACTAAAAATAATATTGTGAGGTGTGATGTGTTCAGAATAGGCTGAAAATGAGTGTAAATTATGTTTTTTGAGGTTAATAATACTTTGGGATCAAAATTACCCCCAAATTCTATGATTTAAGCTGTTTTTTAGGGTTTTTTGAAAAAAACACCCGAATCCAAAACACACCCGAATCCGACAAAAAAAATTCGGTGAGGTTTTGCCAAAACGCGGTCGAACCCAAAACACGGCCGCGGAACCGAACCCAAAACCAAAACACAAAACCCGAAAAATTTCCGGCGCTCATCTCTAGGTGGCATTGGGGTGTCCATGGTTACCTGGCACTGTGGTGTCCCCTGGCGGCTTGTGTGTGGGGATGTTGGGTGGATTATGTGGCTGCTGCTCCATTCTGCTAGTGGTGTGCTGGGACAGGGCAGGAGCTGCTAACTCCACCCAGGCCTGTAACTCCACCCACCACTGTGACTCCGCCCAGCGTTAGAGGGCCAGGCACAGACTTATAATAAGGCAAATATATAGGAGATACATATATATATATATATATATATATGTATCAAATATACATATAGATCTATATAGAAAAAAAAAAAGTTAAAAAAAATATATATATATATATATATATATATAATATATCTATAATACATGCATCCATACATTACCATTAGTGTTAGCAATATATATATATATATATATATATATATATATTACTAACACTAATGGTAATGGTAATACATGTATTATAGACTGTATAGTATTTTGAATTTAGAAATAGTTAGCAGCTGCCTGCAGCACCACAGTGCTATGTCTGTCATCCATGGTCACAGTTCTAAACTCACAGTGTTGCAGGCCAGCTCCTGATGAGATGACCAGCCTTGCTGCTGATTCTTACAACTGAGCTGAACTGCACCACTTAAACCCACGGGCCACACCCAGGCAGCTGCATGCCTGCCACTTCCAGTCCTTGTCCACCGCCTGGAGCCTGCTGATTCTGAAGAGGCCGTCCAGAGCTGGCGGCAGAGATTGACTTGCGAGATGATGACATCTTCATCTCGTGAGAGCCTAGCAGCTGTGCAGCTAGGTGTTAGAATTTACTGACACAACACCTGCACCTGAGAAAAAGATTATTTTAAATTAAATAAGAAACAGGTGGTGACTTTTCCTCCGTCTAAGGTCTTAAATGCATTCTTTGAGGAATCCTGTGCTAACCCGGAACAGAAGTTTGCTATTCCTAGAAGGTTGTGGGTAGAGTACCCTTTCCCTGAAGAGAACAGGCGTAAGTGGGAGTCGCCCCCAATGGTAGGCACCTCAGTCTCTAGGTTGTCGAAGAAAATAATTTTGCCTGCCCCAGGATCAGCTTCATTAAAAGAACCTGCTGACCGCAAGTTAGAAAGTCCATCTATATTGCTACGGGTACATTACTCAGGCCCACAATTGCTTCTGCGTGGGTAGGTAACGCAGTGGAAAAGTGGGCAGACAACTTGTTAATATTGACAAGGTCGATAAAGTTGATATGATTCTAATTCTAGGTCATATCAAAGATTCTGCAGGTTACTTAGTTGAGGCTATGAAGGACGTTGGCTTACTGGACTCAAGAGCCTCTGCTATGGCGATTTCAGCCCACAGGGCACTCTGGATCTGCCAATGGAATGCTGATGCAAAATCCAAAAGAAATATTGAGGCGCTTCCCTACAATGGTGAGGCCCTCTTTGGTGAAAAGCTGGATGCCATGATATCAACTACTACAACTGGCAAATCAGCATTTCTGCCGTCGGCAGCTGCATCGGCTAGAAAAGTATATCATTCTCATACTATGCAGTCCTTTTGGCCCAACAAGTACAAAAAAGCTAAGGGTACCCCTTTTTTCACAGGAAAAGGGAGAGGAAGAGGTAGAAAACCTACAACACCATCAGGCTCGCAGGAGCAGAAGTCAGCAACTACTTCTGCTAAAGCCACAGCATGACGCTGGGGCTCCCCTGCGGGAATGCAATCAGGTGGGGGCACGTCTACTGTTTTTCAGCCAGATCTGGGTTCACTCAGATCTGGATCCGTGGATATTACAGATAGTATCCAAAGGTTACAGGTTGGAATTTCAAGACCTTCCCCCATGCCGATTTTTCAAATCAGCCTTGCCAGTTTCGGTTCAGGACAGCACAAATGTGCTGAACGCAATACAGAAATTATGTCAAGACAAAGTAATTTCCTTGGTTCCTGCTGAACAAAAGAACCAAGGCTTTTATTCTAACCTGTTTGTGGTGCCGAAGCCGGATGGCTCGGTCAGACCGATTTTAAACCTAAAATCTCTGAAACTTTATTTGAAAAGGTTCAAATTAAAGATGGAGTCCCTGAGAGCGGTGATCTCCAGCTTGGAAGAAAATAAATTTCTGGTGTCAGTGGACATCAAGGATGCTTACTTGCATGTTCCCATTTACCCGCCACATCAAGCATACATGAGGTTTGCGGTTCAGGATTGCCTCTACCAATTCCAGACATTACCATTCGGACTCTCCACGGCTCCGAGAATATTCACCAAGGTGATGGCGGAGATGATGGTTCTCCTTCGTAAGCAAGGAGTCAACATAATTCCATACTTGGACGATCTCCTCATAAAAGCGAGATCCAGGGACAAGTTACTCCAGAACATAGCATTATCCCTGACGGTACTTCAACAGCACGGTTGGATCATCAACTTTCCAAAATCACAGTTGGAACCGACGATGAAGTTATCATTTCTGGGAATCATACTGGACACCGAGGTACAGAGAGTATTTCTACCGGTGGAAAAGGCTCAGGAGATCCAGCGCATGGTCAAACAAATTTTGAGACCACAAAGAGTATCGATTCATCCGTGCATTCGCCTGCTGGGGAAAATGGTAACAGCTTATGAAGCGCTACAATATGTCCAATTCCATGCCAGGGTCTTCCAGTGGGACCTACTGGACAAGTGGTCCGGGTCGCATCTCCACATGCATCAAAGTATGTCAGCAAAAGCCAGAATTTCGCTCCTGTAGTGGCTACAAATTTCTCACTTCCTGGAGGGATGCAGGTTTGGGATTCAGGTCTGGATCCTGGTGACCACGGATGCAAGTCTATGAGGTTGGGGAGCAGTCACGCAAGGGGAAAGCTTCCAAGGAAGATGGTCAAGTCAAGAAACCCTCCTTCACATAAACATTCTGGAATTGAGAGCTGTGTACAACAGCCTTCGTCAAGCGGCACACCTTCTTCAAGGTCGTCCCGTACAGATCCAGTCAGACAATGTAACGGCAGTAGCTTACATAAACCGTCAAGGCGGAACAAAAAGCAGAGTGGCAATGGCAGAGGTGACAAAGATACTCCTCTGGGCAGAAAGGCATGCAAAAGCTCTGTCGGCAATTTTCATTCCGGGAGTGGACAGCTGGGAAGCAGACTTCCTCAGCAGACACGATCTCCATCCAGGAGAATGGGGCCTCCACCCAGAAGTCTTTGCGGAGGTAGCAAGTCATTGGGGCGTTCCTCAAGTGGATATGATGGCATCACGCCTTAACGAGATGCTTCAGAAATATTGTTCCAGGTCGAGAGACCCACAAGCAATAGCAGTAGATGCGCTGGTGACCCAGTGGGTGTTTCAGTCGGTGTATCTATTCCCTCCACTTCCACTAATTCCAAAAGTTCTCAAGATCATCAGAAGAACAAGGGTTCGAGCAATCCGCATTGCTCCAGACTGGCCAAGGGGGGCTTGGTATCCAGATCTTCAGGAGTTGTTACTGGAAGATCCTCGCCCTCTTCCTCTTTGCGAGGACCTGCTTCAGCAGGCGCGTGAGTTTATCAAGACTTACCGCGGCTGCGTTTGACGGCATGGCTGTTGAACACCAGATCCTAGCCCGTAAGGATATTCCCAATGAAGTCATTCCCACACTTAGTCTGGCCAGGAAAGGGGTAACGTCCAAACATTACCATCGTATTTGGAGAAAATATGTATCTTGGTGTGAATCCAAGAAGTCTCCTGCGGTGGAGTTTCAATTAGGACGGATTCTCCTATTTCTACGGGCGGCTGTGGATGCTGGATTGAGATTAGGGTCTATCAAGGTCCAAATTTCGGCCTTGTCCATTTTCTTTCAGAAACAGTTAGCTTCCCTTCCAGGCGTTCGTGAAGGGGGTTCTGCACATCCAACCTCCCTTTGTGCCTCCTGCGGCGCCATGGGATCTTAATGAGGTGTTGCAGTTCCTTAAAACGGACTGGTTTGAGCCTCTGCAAGAGGTGGAGTTGAAGTTTCTCACTTGGATAGTAGTCATACTGTTGGCCTTGGCTTCAGGCAGACGAGTGTCTGAATTAGGGGCTCTGTCACACAAGACTCTTTATTTGATATTTCATGAAGATAGGGCTGAACTGAGACCACGTCAGCACTTTCTTCTGAAGGTTGTGTCCTCTTTCCATATCAACCAACCAGTGGTGGTGCCAGTGGCTTCTGACACCTCAGCCGTTTCAAAGTCCCTGGATGTCGTCAGAGCGTTGAGGACTTATGTTACAAGAACGACTAGGATAAGGAAAACAGAATCTTTGTTTGTGCTCTATGACCTCAACAAGATTGGGTGTCCTGCTTCAAAGCAGACTATTGCGCGCTGGATCAGAGGTACCATTCAGCACGCTCATTCCACGGCATGATTGTCGTTACCGACTTTGGTAAAAGCCCACTTGTGGCCGGAGAGACCCCAGCCCACATGGACAATGGCGGCGCGGCACTGAAGGGGTTAACCCTCAGTGACCGGCGCCATATTCAAGGACAATGGGCGCTTGGCGCCACTTTTAAACTGTGCACTGGTGCTAAACGCCATCTTTAAATGTAGTGTGGGTGCTAGGCACCGGGTATTTAAAAATATATTTACTACTGTGTTTTCACCAATGTTATATTTAATGCAAATGCCAGCACTTAGAAGGAATGTGTAAGCTGTGTTGGTTGTAAAATGCACTTACTATAGATGTCTGAATAATCATCTCCTGTCAGTAGGAAGTGGCATGCTAATGACCCTGTCCTAGCAGAGAGGTGTGAATGACAAAACCTTTTGATGTGTAAAGATGCTAATAACGGGGTCTATGGGCTTGGGACCTGTTTCATGTACCTGATTTAATTGATATACGAACCCTGAATGGCAGATGCAGGAAGGAAGACTGTTTGTTTGTATTGTAGCCTTTCCTGTTGTAATCTCAAACACTGGGTTTGCCTGGAGATGTGAATGAGACAGAAACATTTGTATTTTGAAGCTATGTGATAAATTTATCAATAGTGAATGTTAATCTGATACCAAACGTTGTCTGGGTGACAGGAAGGAGGATATTGTTTTATTGCACTTATCTCCTTTTGAAATGTAATTTATTTATTGGTATTTTGTAAAATAACCTGATTGGTTGGAGAAGACAGGGAGCGCTTACCCCCCTGTGGTATTGTGTGGAAAATTGACATAAAAAGGAGGCCTGTGTGCCTCCAGGTTGTAGTTGTACCATCTTATTCTGCTGGAACATCTTGCTGTATGCTGTTGCCCCTAGCAATAGGGAAGAGTTCTCTTTAGAACTATTGAGCAAATAAATACCATTTGCCTCAAGAAGACCACGTCATCTTGTGACCTACAGGGTTATGCCAAACCTAGCCCCGTCCTTCGGCTGTCCAGGGAAGCACCTAACGTCTCCAAGTTCCGCCTTCCGCCAGCTACCGGTAGAGGCCTAGCAAGTGGCTAATGGGGATTCGTCAACACCACATAGGTGTGGTAAGGCAGTGCGTCGGCACATACAGATCAGAACCGTGGTTCCAAACGCCACGGCAGGTTAGGAGTTTGGTGGTGGCAGCAAACTCCCGCCCAAAACACAGTGGGTGGAGTCAGTAACAGGCGGTTACTGACGGCAAGCGGGAATCCCCTATGTGGTCAGGCCTCGTGTGACTTGACCTTCCATTCTGTGCGCAGCCAACGGGACGCAAAAGCGACGAGTGCTTTCGTACGGGACCGTCCTATCATACCACTCTACTAGGAAAGTGGGTTCGTCCTGGTTGGCTGCCCGGGGTGTCTCGGCATTGCAAATCTGCCGAGCTGCTACTTGGTCAGGTGCAAACACGTTTGCTAAGTTTTACAAGTTTGACACCTTGGCTGCTGACGATCTTAAATTTGGACAGTCAGTTCTGCAGGAACATTATCATTTTCCCACCCATACTGGGAGCTTTGGTACATCCCCATGGTACTAAAATGGACCCCAGCATCCTCTAGGACGTAAGAGAAAATAGGATTTTAATTACCTGCTGGTAAATCCTTTTCTCGTAGTCCGTAGAAGATGCTGGGCGCCTGCCCAGTACTCATTTTTCCTGCAGTATTACGTTTATCTTTTTACACAAATTCTTATGTGTAAATATGTTTTACAGCGGTTGCTGTTATGTTATGCATGCACGTTAGCATGGGTTATGATAAAGGCCATGTTAGGCGGCATGTTTTATTGCATGGTGTGAGTTGGTGTGAATCTCACCACTAGTTTAATGTAAAATTCTTCTCTCGAAGTTGTCCGTCTCCTCGGGCACAGTTCCTATACTAAGGTCTGGAGGAGGGGCATAGAGGGAGGAGCCAGTTCACACTGTTAAAAAGTCTTAAAGTGCCGGAGGCTCCTGCAGAACCGTCTATACCCTATGGTACTAAAATGGACCCCAGCATCCTCTACGGACTACGAGAAAAGGATTTGCCGTCAGGTATTTAAAATCCTATTATTATTATTATTATTATTATTATTATTATATATTATATTTGAGGTAATGTGCAGCTATATTTGTACATGAGGCTACTGTTTATGTACCTTTTATTTATATTTGTACATACTGTATGATGTAATAATGTGTGCATTTTTTTCTACAAATGAGGTAATATTTACCTTAATATAATGAAAATAAAGATTGTTAAAATATAATAAACATTTTAAGTATGCCTTGTGTCCTGAGTAATACAATGCAGTGACCACCAACTTCTCCTGACCTTATCTTTATGTGCCTAAAAACAGTCCACTTCTTATGACACACAGGGGTAAATTTACTAAGGTCCCGATTTTGACCGAGATGCCGTTTTTTCATCAAAGTGTCATCTCGGTAATTTACTAAGCAATAATCACGGCAGTGATGAGGGCCTTTAGTAATTTTTTGGAAGTCCAACAAAAAAATTACGAATGAATACACCATCGGTCAAAACGTGGCTGTTTAACTATGAATCTCGGTAATTTACTAAGAAGTGCAAAGCAAAAAAAAACAAACACTGCCGTAAAAAATTACAACTCGTAAAAAAGTGCAAAAAAAAAACAGACCTGCTTTTTTAATCCGTGATTGTATAGGCATGCAGGGATCCATGAGATCCGTGCATGTATATCAGTGGGAAGGGGTGGGAAAGTGGTTATTTTCTTCGTTGACCGAAAGTGACCTCACCGCTGAGCAGAAAGTTCCCACCATTGGTTACAATGGAGCGCATAGGCGCTACATTGTAACACTGCCGCGTGCTGCCTGTCAGTCAGTACAGGAGCACACAGCCGATCAGGAGGGTGCTACAACGTGGCGCTCCCTGATTGGCTAAAGAAACCCACTTAGACATCAGTCAGAGTGGGTTTCTGGCATTCGGGGAAAGGGGGCCCATGTGCAAACATGGGTCCCCTTTCAGTGCGTGGCTCGGGTGTCCGTTTTTTTTTTTTAATCAAGTACGTGGATTACAAAAGGATTCTCCGAGGAGCCTGGGACCCTGGATCTGGTGAGTAGAATTTATTCAACAGGTACCCCTTGGATTCTACTGGAGAAGAGGACCGACCCTCGTGTGAACATAAGGTAAGTATGTATGTATGTTTGTGTGGATGTATGTAATAAAACTTTACTTTCAAGGTGTGTGTGTCTTGTCTTTTTTTGGGTATTTTTTTAGTAGTAGTACTACAGGTACCAGCGGGCCCGTTTTTCCGCCGCATGCTGGTACTTGTGGTTCTCCAAGTACCAGCATGCGGGGGAGGCTTGCTGGGCCTTGTAGTACTGCTACTAAAAACAATATCTTTTCATTTTCACAAAAGGCTATCAGCCCCCCATCCGCAGCCAATTGGATGGGGGGGACAGCCTCGGGCTTCACCCCTGGCCCTTAGGTGGCTGGGGGGGGGACCCCTTGATTGAAGGGGTCCCCACTCCCCCAGGGTACCCCGGCCAGGGGTGACTAGTTGGATATTTGATGCCACGGCCGCAGGGCACTATATAAAAGTGACCCCCGGCTGTGGCATTATCTGTCCAGCTAGTGGAGCCCGGTGCTGGTTTTAAAAATACGGGGGACCCCTACTCTTTTTGTCCCCCGTATTTTTGGAACCAGGACCAGGCGCAGAGCCCGATGCTGGTTGCTTAAATATGGGGGAACCCCTGTCAATTTTTTCCCCATATTTCTGCAACCAGGATCGGCTCAAAGAGCCCGAGGCTGGTTATGCTTAGGAGGGGGGACCCCACGCAATTTTTTTTAAAGTTTTACAGTGTTTATTTAAAAAAAAAAAATGAACCCCAGCACGGATCACACAGATCCGGCCGAGATTCATTTTGAAAAAGTCGGCAGTGTTTTGCTAATCACTGCCGTAAAAAACAGAAAAAAAAACGAATGACATCGACATCGGAAAACCCGAAAAGGCAAAATACGGCAGCTTAGTAAATTAGTCGTAATAAATTCAAAAAGTTGCATATTTACACTATCGATGTCATTCGTGATTGAACTTTGACCTCAAACGGGAAAACACGAATCTTAGTAAATTTACCCCACAGAGTTTTGCAGCACTGACCTGAGTTCATTGTCAAAGGGATTGACTATGGAATATCCTTGGTCCAAGAAGCAGTGTGAAGAGGGGTATGAGCTGTGACCTGGGTCCAACCTGTGTTCCACAAACCGGGATCTAAGCTCCAACTTCTGTCTGAAAGTGGTACAGGTTGAGTATCCCTTATCCAAAATGTATAAGAGAATCCAGCCCCAACACAAATGTTCAGTTGCATGTAGTTAGTAAAGCGAAGGGCAGATGAATCTCTTGAACAGGGGTGGCCAGACTTTTGAGACCTGAGATCTACTTTTTGTTTACTTACTGGTGATCTACCTGCATCAATGCGTTGAAACTACATGTCAAATTTATTTATTTAATAATGGCTAAATAACAGCACTCATAGTAATGTCCACATAAAAAAAAAATATAATATTAATAAACACAATGTAGTCATTATTGTGTGCAGAACAGCATCCTGTGCAACCTCTCACACCTGCAGATTCCACCCTGTGCAGAATACCCCCTCACCCTCACAGTGCAGAACAGCCCCCTGTGCAATATACCCTCTGCAGAACAGCCCCACGAGCAATACCCTCTCTATGCAGAACAACCCCCTCCCTTGTGCAGATACTCTCAATTGCAGAATCCCCCCCACTCCCATTGCAGAACAGCCTGCTGAAAACATACTGTATCCCCCACACCCCGTGCAGATCCCCCTCCCAGTGCAGAACAGACCCTTGTGAAGAACTCACGTTGGCTGGCTGACTGGCCTGCGAATAGCTCACGCTGGCTGGATCCCAGCTGTCACAGTGCTGTGCATACTTCCCGCTACTGCTGTCTAGATGTATCTGATCCAACAGGCACACAGGCTTCTCACATCACAGGTTACGGGTGACATGACGTCAGCCGCGCACCCGCAATGCATCACTGGGAAGCGATCAGAGGTGGCAAATTACAGTTCTAATTATGAAGTTGGTCGCAATCTACCGGCGGGAGATCTGTGAGCTACCGGTAGATCGCAATCAACGTTTTGGCCACCTCTGCTCTTGAGTGTGTTAATCTGGCTATGAGACAAGTGAAAGTATCTAACCAAAAGTTTATTATACCCCTTTCACATCTCCAATGCCGGATCCCACCCAAAAATTGGTAACGGTTCCTTCCCGGGTGGGAAACGGCATTGGAGCCACAGCGCTGGTTTCCCATATTGCATATGCATATTGCCGAGTCAGTTTCCATAGTGTTGGGGGCAGAGCCGACAGCAGGGGCAGGGGTGGAGGCGGCGCTGGGAGATGAGCTCATCTCCACGCCGCCTCTCCCTATGTAGTAAACTGGTCTCGAGTCGCATCGAGCCAGGAACCCGTTTACACTGCCACTGACCCGGTATTCAACCCGGGAATAACCCTTCTTATTACCTGGGTTGAATTACCGGGTCAGGTGACCTGAGAATTCTCCAAGGCCCCTTTCACATCGCACACTGACCCATGTCGACCCGGCAATACGCTGAGTCGATACCAGGTTATTTTTGCGACGTGAAAGGGGTTTCATACTCCTATTGCAGGGGATGATTTGCAGACTTTTTTTTAAACCAGTCCTCTTGTGCTTAAGGACTGCAGAGACAGATGCAGCACTAATCCCTGTCCGAATGGAAGACGGGATCTAAAACCAAGCTCCCCCTTGAGCTATAATTTCAAATAGATTCCTGCTTATGGTGGAATGTTGCTGTTAGCTCCCAGCATGCATGTTTATGTCCCTGTCATTTCTGCTGTGTCCCTGTGCTGTCAGGGATTTGACACCTGGCTGTATATAAACAGCTGAGGGAGGAAGCAAAACTAGCTTTGTGTCCTGACTGATGCCCTGAGCATGAGCTCCATGTACTTCACCCATGCTATGGCCCTGGGTGGTAGGAGAGGAGAGATTTTACTTAGGGATCATTTTATCATTAATGGCACTGGGCCCCTAAAAAGTATATTTCTTTTTGCCACATATCACGGTGGGTATGTGGCCACAAGGTCAGCAGTAACCGTGTGGATATTCACCACAATGTAAACATAAAAATGTTGACATGGGTCAAGCTGTTAACAGGCAACGTGTCGACATCATTAAAATGCTAATATGTTTACAATGTTGACATCTGAACTGTCACCATGTGAAATGTTGAAGTAATCCTCACGTGACAACTGCTACCTAGTAGAAAAAGATGCTGGAGCTGTTACAGCCTCAAGGAGTAGATAAGACACCTCTAGACCACCAGGGACCATTTGTCGACAATTCTCATTGTTGTCATGCTGAGCATGTTGACAGTTTGACCATGTCATCATCATAGCCAGATTAAGGGGGGGATGCAGGGCATACTGTACCCTTGGCCCCCCTTTGTCAGGCCCCCTCTCCCCCGGCCAGAGCAAATTGACATCATTAGCTTTCCCTCTTAGGCAGCAGCAGAACCAGGAGCCAGAATGCGAGCAGAACAGTATACAGTGCAGGCGGAGACACAGGAATATCATGTTTCATGAGCTACCGACAGAGCTTATAACCAGAGGAGAGATAGGAGGGTGGAGAGAGCTGTAAGTGACACATGGATCCCAGCTTCTACTCCTTCCCACCTGGGTGTCTGAGTCCTGTGTAAAGTGTAATGCAACTAAACCATTTGGGTCTAGATTTAAAGACACACACAGAGTCCTCCTGAGTCCAGTGTGTAAGTAGTACAGAGGCTGCTGCTATTCTTGCATGTGACAAGATAAATTATTTTATTTTTCTATGTGTATCTTAAGGTTACGTTGTCTTTGTTCCACACAAGAAAAGTTTCTAAAATACTTGTCTTTCAATTAGGTGGCGCTATAAACAGTACCCAGGCACTATTAAAGTTAGTTAAAACTAATATACACCTATTGGTTTAAGTTTAATATACACAATCTATACCTCCCACCATGACCCATTTTAGGAGTGACAAAATGTTCTCTACCTGGACTTCCTTCTTAATTTATAATTACAATCAGCTGTTTTGAAGTACCTGTCTTATCAATTAAATAGTTTAAGACAGGTGACGCCAATCATATATTAAGAGGGAAGTCCACGTAGAGAACATTTTGTCCTTCCTGGAATGGGACAAAATGCACAATTTGTTATACATCCTCTACCTTCCATACGGGCCCCCCTGTCTTAAGTGGCCAAGGCACCCCCAAGGCTTAATCCGGCCCTGGTAGTCATTCTCATGTTGACATGATAACTGTCAATTAATCGTACTCAATTCTCACAGTGAAAATAAATATATATACATTTTTCAGGGGTTTTTAAAAAAGTCCCTTGTTTAGATGATACTGTAGCTCCTTTATCACTTTAGTGCCATTGCTGACCCTGCACATATGCGGCCTAAGGCCACACATATGTTTAACACAAATTGGGGAGCATGGAGGCTGCCAGGGAGAGTTCAGTATCCATCTGACGATTCTTTACCCATAGTGTTAGAACAGCAAATGCCCTCTGAGGATGGAGCCAGCTCTAAAAGGCTAGGCTAAGCTTGTTAAATTGGCAAAGACTGCAGTCCCTATTGAGAGGAATTACAGTCTACACAGTGGCATATCTAAGATGGGTGCAGTGTGTGCGGTGCACATGGGCCCCTGTGTCCAGAGGGGGCCCACACCACACACACTGCACCCATTTCTTCTATACTTACCTTTCTGGTGTCCATCGGTGATCGTGTGTGGGCCCCCTCCTCTCCATCCCCGGCAGCCCTGTTAGTGCTCAGAAAATAATGAAGTACATTTTCATAAAATACAGAAGCATGGAGATACTAAAAGGGACACTATGGAAATGGTTGAGTAAACAGGAAAGTCTTGAGTCTACTTTTGAAGGATTCTATAGTTGGGGCCTCTCGCACTGTGCGGGGAAGTGAGTTCCATAGAGTCGGAGGCACATGACTAAAAGCTTGACCCCCAGATGAATTACAGGAGATTCTAGGTACTGCTAAAAGTCCTTTATCTACAGATCGCAGTAATCGAGTGGGGTAGTATGGGGTCAGAAGCTGTTTCAGGTATCTTGGGCCCTGGTCATGTAATGCTTTGAAACTCAGTAAGCCAATCTTGAAGATGATTCGCAATCTTACAGGAAGCCAGTGAAGGGAGTAGAGGATGGGTGTTATGTGGCTAGAATGGGGCTGGTTGGTTAACAGCTTGGCAGCTGTGTTTTGCACCAGCTGTAAGCATTGCAATTCGTTTGCTGGTAGACCAGGGTAGAGGGCATTACAGTAGTCTAATCGAGATGATACAAATGCATGTTTGACTTTTGGCAGATTATCTGAGGGAATTAA
This sequence comes from Pseudophryne corroboree, assembly GCF_028390025.1. Lineage (NCBI taxonomy): Eukaryota > Metazoa > Chordata > Amphibia > Anura > Myobatrachidae > Pseudophryne > Pseudophryne corroboree. Next base: position 1,017,445,637 of record NC_086444.1, on the reverse strand, counting down.
GTGCTTGATTCTGGCTATGTTCCTCAGGTGAAATAATGAGGATTTGATTCTGGCTGATATCTGATGTTTAAGTGTCAAGCCACCATCCAGGACAACGCCAAGATTCCGCACACGATCAGTGGTCTGTAATTCTGAATTCCCGAGTGTAAGTCCAGTAGGTTGGCTATGCTGCAGTCTTGTCCTTTGATGTTGCGGTCGTATCATACGGACCTCTGTTTTATCCGGGTTCAGTCGCAGCCAACTGGCGCTCATCCACTCCTGGAGCTCAGCTAGACAGCCATTAAGGGTTGCTATTGGGTTATGAGTGCCCGGAGCAAAGGACAAGTGCAGTTGTATATCATCTGCATAGCAGTGGTAGACCAGGCCATGGCGCCTGATTATTTCACCCAACGGGAGCATGTATACTGCAAAAAGCATGGGGATAGTATAGAACCTTGTGGGACACCACATGGCAATGGCACTGATGGTGATAAGTATGCGCCAGACGATACTCTCTGTGACCTGCCTGTGAGAAATGATTTAAACCAGCTTAGGACTGTGCCATCCAGACCACAGAAATGTATCAGTCGCTCAATCAGAAGCCCATTGTCCACGGTATCAAATGCTGCAGAGAGATCCAGAAGGATTAATATTGAACAGTCACCTCTGTCTCTTGCCATCAGAAGATCATTTAACACACACACCAGGGCTGTTTCAGTGCTATGTCTTCTTCTGAATCCTGATTGGAATGGATCATAAATATCATGGGTTGTCATGCGGGTTTCCAGTTGTAACCACTTTCTCAATAACCTTTCCTAGGAAAGGAAGGTTTGATACCGGTCTGTAGTTGGTCATGCAGTCAGGATCTAAATTAGGTTTTTTAAGAAGCGGTCTAACAATTGCTTCCTTTTGGGGTCCAGGAAAAATGTCTGTCTGCAAAGAGCATTGAACAATTTTTGCAAAGACAGGACCAATTTTATCCATACAACCTATTAGAAGCTTGGTTGAGGCCGGGTCCAGATCACAGATGGTGGGACACAAAATCCGAGCAGTTTCAGCAATGTCTTTTACATCCACTGGGTCAAAGCTGGTCCATGAAGGCAGGTGGCTTGTATTGGCAGGCTTTGTCGTTTGGCACTCCTTTGATGGCACTGTGGAGATTCCAGCCCGGATGGTGGATATTTTATCTGCAAAGAAGTTTGCAAACTCGTTGCATCTTGCCTGTGATAAAGCTAAATATTTATCGTATATAAAACACTTTAAGAGGTCTAAGAACACTGTACGCTATCTACGTTAGAAGTACCGTAAGGGTACGCAAGTTGTGTAGCGATCGCTCAACCGTAGTCGAGACGCTCAAGCATCACGTTCGCTTACGGCCCAGTGATCACAGGCAGGCACGCTATTGGCTGCCGACTAACGTAATGATTCGCTATAGCGTAGCGTACGCTCGGGACCACGAGGAGATCACCAGCGGTGCAGACGCTTACAACGTTAAAACCTTTATATCTATACCTTTAACAATGAGATACACAGTATACCTTAGTGTAGAGACAGAGTGTAAGTGCAACCTGGTGTAACCTGATTAACTACAAAGCTGCTTGAGCGTCACCGACGCTCAGAGAATACTTAACCCTATAAAGAATACACAGATACCTGGGCTTAGGGTCCAAAACCTATTATATGTATTATAACTATTATACTTGCAAAAGGAATCACAGTACAAATGATACACTACAATATAACATAAACCAACTAACCAGATAACTACACAGGAAATACAATACAATACAATACAATAAAGGGAAAATAAGAGAGAGATAGAGGAGGGAGAGAGAGAGATGGCTCACAGTAAGACAATATGATTACGGAGAAAACTTACGCACAAGGGGAACGATCGCATGCGCCTCGATATCCAGCTCCCGATTATCAGCAATGAGAACCGTTGAAGAGAGTGAAGTTGGATATGGTCGGCTCGCCTATTTATGCCCCACACACAATACAATTCAATGGTCCCTACAATCTCATTGTTCATTGGACACAGGAATTCGGCTTCGCATTATAACAAAAGGTCATAGGTTGATTCATACAGGTGGGCTGTGACTATTTCCAACAGCTCAGGTGGGAGGGAAACTGGGTTTCCCGCCGCATGGGTAATAAAGTGCAAATAAAGTAAATGTTCATAAACTTCTTATGTCCATAACTATTCACACGAGCGATTGATCTGCTTCAAACCAACACCGGAATATTTCTAATTAAATATTCTTCCGATGGATACTAAACACCACTGTATTACTCCTGTCTGACCCTTCGTATCAAACAAAGAGGGATTTCTCTGTTCATGAACATTCTATATTAACCAAACTTTCAGAATCTATCAAAAGGGACCATGATCTACAAAATACATTATTAGTGAAAATATGTAATGATTGAGTCGCACGCTACGATCGCATAAACTCTACCGTAAATACGCATACCATGCGCCTGCGGGTGCCCGCGACTGTGAGTATGCGCACGTACGGGAGAGCGTACGCATGCGCAGCACGGACCTGTGTGAGGTGCAAATATGGTAGTGTGCATAGAGATATTTTTCTGACTTTGACAGTCCACCCTTTGGCAGTCAATAATAACTGCCACCTTCTAAAACATTTCAAAAGGAGAAAAATATATGTCAGGGGTTAATTCATTTCCATGGTTGGGTAAGGGAGGAGAGAGGAGTAGGTGGGAAGAGGGTATGACCTAGTGAGATAGCAGAAGCATGTGTGTATGAGTCCATGTTTGGGGGGTCATGTATCATCGTGCCGTACGTGTTGTAAATCAAGCTTCGAGGTATTGCGAAGTATACATTTGAATTCCTTCTTATCCCGTGGTACGGGTCTGTGGATGGGCTGTCAAACTTTACCGAGGTCTTTTCGGATTTTGAACAAAAATGGGGAGCACATTTTAGTTGATGATACATGAATGGGGGAATATGTGATTGCTGATATCTGAGCCTGTATTCCCTATACCATGTGTGTCATTACCTGAGGGTTGTAGAAATGAAGATAAAGAACACTTATGGAAAATGCAGTAGTATTCTATGTCAGGTTAATGTACATCTGTCGGTTGAAGTTTTGTTCGGTATCAGTTGAAAGTCGTCTTCTTTGCGCTGTGTTGCCCATTAGGTGTGAGCAAAAAGCTTTGTCAATGCCATTCGATTTACAAAAAATGTTGGGCTAGCGTAAGTTTAAGAATTCTAGGGAAACTGGGGATCCATGGCAAAGTTCATCAAATGTCCATATCTCAAGTGGTCAAAACTTCTTCTTTGGTCTATCCGTTGTCTGTATAGCGTCTCGTCAACTTCCTCGTCCAAGGGGGTCTTTTTATCTTGGAGAAAAACCAGAAAAACAGGTGAAAGAAACGGACCGTATAATCGCATTTTCATTACATCATTGTTTCTATCATTGGGTCATAAATCAAATCCAGGTTAATTACAGTTTCCTCACTCCTCAAACTCATTACCCTGGTACGATGTTTGCACTTCATTAAAGCCTGACCGCATCTAAATATCAAGCCAATTGATATGACAACACCTAAGATACATAGGAGAAACTTCCCAACATCCATTATGACTCCTTGAGCCCAGTCTCCCAAACCGGAGAACCAATTTCGCGGGTTCAACCATGACACCCAACCAGTCAGCTCATTACCTACAGCAGCAAGAGTGAGATTGTGTTTTCGGCGAAATTCCCACTTCAATTGGAGAATATCGTCCATCTTTTGGTCTATGACCCCGACCGGATCCTCGGTGCTATTCGTGATATACGTGCAACACTTCACGCCGTACTGTGTTGCCAATGTAACACAATATCCGCCTGTCACTGCTGTGAGGTAATTAAGAACCATTCTATGCTGCACCAGTTCTGTTTTATAAGCTTGAAGTTCCCTTCCAGTATATCTAAACGTGTCATCATACATTTCAGTGATATTATCTAACAAATTTGCGAGCGCCGATATGTATTTATAATTTAGCACTCCTCTAGCGGTGCGGGTGAAATCTAACGCGATTAAGAATTGAATCCCGGTGGATTCACTTATCAGATCAGAGGCCGGATGCTCTAACCTTTCTGTCAGTTGCCTTTTAACTACGTGCTCGTAATGAGTGTGAGTATAAGGAGCTTGGGCACCACGATGTATGTCTTTCATTTTATCATGTGTTACAGTCATTACTTCAGGCAATACTTTTCCAATATAACACAATCCTTCAGAGTTTGGGGCAAGCCACTTGTACGCCTTTCTCCCGCATATGAAATATGCATCATCGGGGAGAACATATGGGACGGAGAAGGACATAACCATATTACACACCTTCCAGGTGAAATCTCCTAACCCTAATTCTTCCATCTGCTTAATACACGTATCAGGTTGTACAATATGTGCACAGTATCCTGGTGATACTTCTCCAACTCTCGTAATCCTATTTCCTAAGGTGTACCTATACCGGAAAGATTTTCCTCTACTAGCTATGTGGCGTACAAGCTCTGTATCTGTAGGCATTCTATCTGCTCTATGCGAAAAGGTCATGGTGTGGTTACTCCATGACACTTCCCAATTTCCCGGCTTTCTGGGATTGGAGATGTTGAAACATAATAGGGACCTATCCACATGGTATTGGTGGAGCTTCAAACTAGGAGGGCTGGAGATATTAAACCTCCTGTCCACCGGTCTCCCACCATTTAACTCAAGTACCTCCCCTATCGTTAAAGGAAATGGTACTAGCCCTGATTTGCTATGACCTTGAGGTACTTGAGAGCATACCCAACAATCTGTTTTGTTTAACACATTACCCACTAAGGAGTGATAGTCACTCAATGGATGCCGGTCCATATGGATATTAAAACTGGATTGGCATTTCTTAATGCACCCATCCTCAATGACATTGTTACAGAGCCTACAGATACAGTTTTCCTCAGCTAACAATCCGTCACAATTCCTTCTATGGTCAATGCTATCGGATCGTTTTCTGATACTCGCCTTTGCTTGTTGGTTAGGTTGATCTTGGAAAACTACGCCTCCATCTTTATCATCAGAACCCATTCCAGAACCTCTATCGACCTCCATGGTACTCTCGCCGGAACAGACTGCTCTGGTCAACATCATGGTCAACAGGAAAATCCGGATCACAGTCTCTAGGGGCAAGTCCATCTTATAGGAGGAAACGGAGAAGAATGAGAAGGAGGAAAAAGAAATTTGAGGGAGAGGGGATGGGAAGTGGAGGAAAATAATAAAAGGGAGTGGGGAGTCGACAACAGCTCTCGGTCTTCAAGGCTCAGGTGCCGCCTCAGTCCTCCTGGAACAGACACTCCAGTGATACAACCTCTACCGTCTGTTCCTTATCACGGGACTTCTCTGGATCAGCAACCTTCTTGCAGTGGGATGAATGGACCCAAGTCTCTCTCTCAGCAACCTTCAATGCTGTAGTGCTAGTCAATAAGACCTGGTATGGTCCTTCCCATCTGTCAATAAGGCAACCTGAGCGTAGAAAATTCCGTATCATTACATAATCCCCAGGTTCAATGTCATGACAATTACTATCAGGTAGATCAGGAATCACCAACTTCAGATTATCATTTTGATTCCTTAACTGTTTACTCATGACTTTACAGTTACTTCATTGTTACATTTCAAATCATCCTGAGGGTTAATCATGGCATGCGGTTGTCGACCAAACAAGATTTCAAAGGGGGACAGATTAAGAGGGGACCTGGGAGTGGTTCTGATACTGTACAATACAATGGGTAAAGCTTCTGGCCATGTCAATCCTGTCTCTGCCATCACTTTACTCAATTTATTTTTAATAGTGCTGTTCACTCTTTCGACCTTCGCACTCGCCTGTGGACGGTACGGAGTGTGCAGCTTGCTATCAATTCCCATCAACTTACACATTCCTTGAAAGACATCACCTGTAAAATGGGTACCCCTATCACTTTCGATTATTCTAGGGATACCATATCTACATACAAATTCCTGCACAATTTTCTTAGCAGTAAACATAGCGGTATTTGTAGCCGCAGGAAATGCTTCGACCCAATTTGAGAAAACATCTATACAAACAAGTACATATTTCAAATTCCGACAAGGGGGTAATTGTATAAAGTCAATTTGTATTACCTGGAAAGGACCGCCGGCAGGTGGGATATGGGATGGTTCTGTAGGTATTGCCTTTCCAATATTCTTTCTCAAACAGGTAAGGCATGACATTGCTCTTTTACTCGCATGAGAGGAGAATCCTGGGGCGCACCAATATGCTCTCACCAATTTGCACATCCCCTCCTTGCCTAGATGAGTCAGCCCGTGAGCTGCTTCAGCCAGACATGGAAGATATGCTCTGGGGGCCACTGGTTTACCATGTCCATCCGTCCAGAGTCCTGAGGACTCCTGGCCATATCCCTTTGCCTTCCAGACTGCCTTTTCCTGTGTGGAACACAAATTTTGCATTTCACACAACTTCTGTGTGTTAATGGTATTAAATACCATCAATTGTGTGGTGTCTGTCTGTATGGGGGTAGCAGCTGCTAACTTAGCAGCTTCGTCTGCTCGGCTGTTACCAAGTGATACCGGGTCTTGGCTATATGTATGTGCTTTACATTTGATAACAGCCACTTTGTCGGGTTCCTGTATCGCTGTTAGAAGCCTTTTTATGTGAGCTGCATGCGCTACCGGTGTACCAGCTGCCGTCATGAAATTTCGGAGGCGCCATAGGGCTCCGAAATCATGGACTACCCCGAATGCGTATCTAGAATCGGTGTAGATATTGGCTGACTTACCCTTAGCCAATTCACATGCTCTGGTTAGGGCGACCAGTTCAGCAACCTGGGCTGAGTGAGGTGGGCCTAGCGGTTCCGCTTCTATGGTGTCTTGGTCATCTACGACTGCGTATCCAGTACACAAGTCTCCCGAGTCTGACTGTCTATGACAACTACCGTCCGTGTAGAACGTGAGTTCTGCATCTTCCAGTGGGTTGTCACTGATGTCAGGCCTTGCGGTAAAATTTTGGGTCAAATATTCCATACAATCATGTGTATCTTCCTTTGTATTAAATCCTCCTTCCCCATCACTCTCACCTTCCACCCTTTGTGCCTGACCAGGCACACCTGGGAGATACGTTGCAGGATTTAATGCACTGCATCTCCTTATGGTGATGTTTACGGGGGCCATTAGTGCCAATTCCCATCTTGTAAACCTCGCTGATGAGACGTGTCTGGTTTGGGCAGAATTCAATAAGGCTGATACTGCATGTGGCGTATGGATTGTGAGGTTGTGGCCTAGCACGACGTCTTCGCTTTTTGTCACTAGCAATGCTATCGCAGCAACGCTTCGCAAGCATGTGGGGAGGGATCGCGCTACCGTGTCTAGTTGAGCGCTGTAGTATGCAACTGGCCTGCTGGCATCACCGTGTTTTTGGGTTAGTACACCTGCCGCGCAACCAGCACTTTCTGTTCCGTATAGTTCAAAGGGTTTCCCATAGTCTGGCATACCTAGTGCTGGTGCCTGCGTTAGGCACTGTTTGAGTCTCTCAAATGCTGTTTCGGACTCGTCTGTATGCGAAATCCTATCAGGTTTGTTTGAGGAGACCATTTCCTGCAAAGGTAACGCCAAAATGGAAAACCCTGGGATCCAATTACGGCAATACCCACACATTCCTAAAAACGTTCTGATCTGTTGCTGGGTTTGTGGCAGAGTCAGGTCTCTAATTGCTTGGATTCTATCAGCGGTCAGGTGTCTCAGTCCTTGTGTTAGACAGTGTCCCAAATATTTTACCTTAGTTTGGCATAATTGTAACTTGTCTTTGGACACCTTGTGTCCAGTGTCTGAAAGATGAAACAGGAGCTGTTTCGTATCCTTCAGAGATGCTTCCAGTGAATCTGAACACAGTAGTAAATCGTCCACATACTGTATCAATACTGATCCACTGTCTGGTTGGAAAGACTGTAAACAATCATGCAAAGCCTGAGAAAATATACTTGGACTATCTATGAAACCTTGGGGTAATCGAGTCCACGTGTATTGGACTCCTCTGTATGTAAATGCAAACAAATATTGGCTGTCAGGGTGCAGAGGTACCGAAAAGAAAGCGGAGCAGAGGTCAATAACAGTGAAAAATTTGGCAGTGGGAGGGATTTGCATTAGGATGACAGCTGGATTTGGCACTACGGGGAACTGACTCTCAACTATTTTGTTAATCCCTCTTAGATCCTGCACTAGTCTGTAACCCCTCCCCCCACTCTTTTTAACAGGGAAGATGGGACTATTGGCAGTGCTGGACGTTCTTACCAGAATGCCCTGTTGTAGCAAGCGCTCTATTACTGGGTAAACTCCTAACTCCACCTCTGGCTTCAGAGGGTACTGTGGGATTTTTGGAGCTATCCTACCATCTTTTACTTGTACAACTACTGGAGCTACGTTTGCCATTAATCCAGTGTCTTGTCCGTCTTTTGTCCAAAGTGACTCTGGTATCTGAGATGTCATCTCTTCTATTTGGGATGGATTCCTATTTGTCATAATGGTATGTGACATTAATTTTGATGGGGAGTCTAACATGTCTCGCACTTCCTGAGCGTGTTTCTCAGGTATGTCCAAGAATACACCTTCAGGAGTACAATAAATGACGCACCCCATTTTACACAGTAAGTCTCTTCCCAGGAGATTGGTTGGTGCCGATGCAGCCAGCAAAAAGGAATGCTTGGTATGCAAAGGCCCTATTGTAATCTCGGCTGGTTTGCTAACAGGGTAGTGCTGGACTACTCCTGTTACTCCCATGGCTGGAATTGTCCTACCAGTGGTTCTCATGCCCACTGTCGAATTTATCACTGACTTGGCCGCCCCTGTGTCTACAAGAAAGTTTAAAGTTTTACCAGCTACATTAATTGCGATCTCGGGTTCACTTCCAAGGTTGGCAATTAATTTTACTGGCTGCAGATTACAGGTATGGCCACACCCCTATTGGGTATGGTGACCTTCCTGAATCCCGCTGGCAGCAACTACTTGTGAGGGAGTTAGCTGGGAACTACCAGAGGCATGCCAGTCTCTGTTCGGGGGATATCTTTTTGTTTCCCCTGTATGTGGCTCATAACTCCGTTTCTGTGGACCCCGATCCCAATGTCGTGTGTCGTGTCGTTGTCTAGGGGGTTGGTATGAGTTTCGTGGATTCTTTACTCTACAATCTCGTGCCATGTGTCCCTGTTTGTGACAAGAATAACAAGTAACCATACTTGACTTACCCACAGGATTTGGTGATACAAACAAAGGCTGCCTTGTGGTCAGAGCCTGTATACTTACTGACATTAATTTATCACCTTGTTGTTCTCTGTGTCTGGTGATGTTTCTATCGTGATCAATAGCAGCCTCTCTCAAAGTAGCCACAGACAGACCTCGCCAACATGGTTGTGTGGTCTGTACCCTAGTCTTCAATGACTCTTTTAAACCATCCATTAGTACCGATACTGCTACTTCCCGATGGTTTGTGTCTGTTTTAATGTCCTCTATGCCTGTGTATTTTGCCATTTCTAATAATGCTCTGTGAAAATACTCTGCAGCTGTCTCTGACTCCTTCTGTTTAATGGAGAATATCTTATTCCATTTAGCTACTGCTGGGAAATACTCTTTTAACTGCAAGTTTATTCTTTTCACATTATCTTGGTTGTACACATCTGTAAGAGGTACATCATGATCTAGTCCGCAATCAGCTAAAAATTGAGTTGCGTCGACATTTGAGGGTAAACATGCTCTCAGCAATATCTGCCAGTCTTTATTGTTGGGCTCTACAGTGTTACCTAAGTCTCTGATGTATTTTTGACTGGCAACTAAGTCTTTTCTAGGGTCAGGAAATTCAGACACTATGGTCCTTAATTCCATTCGGGAAAATGGAGTGTACATGGCAATGTTCCTAATGGGAGTGGCTCCTGATGTGTCTGTTTTCCCATTTGGCACTGCTATTACTCTAACAGGTGTAATTCTAACAACCTCATTCTGTGTAGATTCTACAGGCTGTGGTGAAATAGTTTCAGCATAATGCATGGTGCCGTACTTACCAGTTGATACGACCTCACCTATCCCTCCGCTAGGGGCCTTTACTAATCTCGTGGGTGGAGCTGTGCCTACTGTGGTCTCTGCTATGATGGCTGCTAGAGAGAGCGCTGAAATCGTTGCCGATTCGTCCTCTTGATCACACTCCTGAGGAAAGTTCAAAACAGGGTACAACTTGCACGGGTTAATACTTGCATGGGTTAATGGGTTAACATTATCATTAACATTTACACAGTTACTAAGTGATTTTGTGTTACACCTTAGTGCGTCTTTCTCCGTAATCAACTTCTCTCCTGATATGTATGGTGGCGGTGGGGCCGTGGCAATCAGTTTTCTGTTAGAGCCAGATCCGGCCGCCTGAGCCAAACCTCTCTGTATCTCACCTTCCTGTTGCCACAACTGTAAATAATCATAATGCTGGATTCGTCTCTTTGTTGATTTTATGAGACATATCCTCCTCCTTAAATTTTGTAACACTTCTGAGCTGAAGCTACCTACTCTTGGGAATTTCTCCCCGTCATGTACAGTCATTCTCTCCCATTCATCACATAAAGTTTCTGTGTGACTTCCATATTTCTCACACATTATATACCTGGCCGACCCAATTGGTCGGACCACTGAATCAACCCGAACCGAGGTTGATCGCCCCCTACCTGAACAAGTGGCCCCCATAGTTCGAAAGTGTTGCTTTATTTAGCCAACCCTTACGCAAAACCAAATGTCCACAATAGGCTGACGGTGGCGGTTTACCGAGTACCCCACTCACTCGCCCACGCCGACCAATACGACCTGATCACACCGATATGGTGCTGGCGTACTCGACCTAGGGCCCCTGCGACCTGAACCTCTATTTACTGGAACCTGCGAGGGTTATCCGAAGAACACTTACTCTTTCCAGTAACTATTGGTTGCTGGATAGTTCCTGAGTGAGCAGCAAACTTCCCTTAAAATAAAAAAAATTACACAAATCACGTTAGAGTGTACAAATAGCGTTTGTGACCCCTTTACTCTAATGGTATTAGGTCAGATTACTAACTACTGCACACACTTACGTGCGGTCCAGTCGTTCAGTACACAAACAACTAAGCTTATGTACGGAAAGACCAATGGAATCGAAACTTACGTCTGCGAATTCCTTCAGCCAGAGCTTATATGGCCTATATGGGTGTTGCACCAACCCTTTTCGGTGTTGTGCCTGTGAACTGTATAGCGGACTTCCTTGTCGGCTGTACCTGGACCTCCTGGTCTGTTATGACCTCCTGGTCTTGTTACAGTATGACCTCCTGGTCTTGTTACAGTATGACCTCCTGGTCTGCTATACTCTAATGCTCAAAATTGTATATTTAACCAGAGATGCCTCCCTAGCCACCGTGCACGTCACTTACATGCATGTACCTCACGAGTACTCGACTTTTCTTGTGGTTCAACCTTTAAAAATTGTAAAAACACTCACTCATCACATGTACACTTTTGTTTCTATTTCTATTTCTGCGCAGAAATTTTTCTTTAGATCAGGTGTGTTACCAATTAGGAGCAGGATCTGTTAATTAAATTTCGGACACCCAAAAATAGACTTGCGTTATTTCTCGCCTCGCGTTATTTATCGCTTTGCGTTATTTATCAACTTATTGTGACTTGAGCTACGTGGGCGTAACCGGACGCTCCGTTGCGTAACGTACGCTGCGTGCGTCGGCCTTTGGATTGCGTACGCAAGTCTTTGTTAGAGACACGTATACGCAAAGCAAAGATCCACCGTAACACAATTTATACTTTTATCAATGTAGATGATCCTTGATCATCTACCACACAACACACTGACTTCGCCTTATCTCCCAGGCAAAACTGTGTGTTTGTCTATCTTTTAACTATATTACCTTTACTTTTAAACTATGAAATAACGGCAAATCTCTTTTAGCACTTCTATCAACTATAAAACTGGCAGACAGGAGAGTGATATACGAAAATGAAAAAGAAAAAGAAATGCAGATATATATATGTGTGCGTGCGTGTGTACGCAAGACAGAAAAATAAACAGTTTTAAAAGACACTAGCGTTTTGTTCTTACCTCCGGTTCCCGGATTCCTTCAGCACTCTTTACCTAAGCGAAGCAGACGCTTATCCTGTCAGCACTACGAGGGATACAACCTCCCGCCCTTTGCTGAGGGATAATGTCTGCTGATCTACCTAGTGCAGATATGTGAAGGACGGGCGAGCCGCCAATTGATAAAGCTAAATATTTATCGTATATAAAACACTTTAAGAGGTCTAAGAACACTGTACGCTATCTACGTTAGAAGTACCGTAAGGGTACGCAAGTTGTGTAGCGATCGCTCAACCGTAGTCGAGACGCTCAAGCGTCACGTTCGCTTACGGCCCAGTGATCACAGGCAGGCACGCTATTGGCTGCCGACTAACGTAATGATTCGCTATAGCGTAGCGTACGCTCGGGACCACGAGGAGATCACCAGCGGTGCAGACGCTTACAACGTTAAAACCTTTATATCTATACCTTTAACAATGAGATACACAGTATACCTTAGTGTAGAGACAGAGTGTAAGTGCAACCTGGTGTAACCTGATTAACTACAAAGCTGCTTGAGCGTCACCGACGCTCAGAGAATACTTAACCCTATAAAGAATACACAGATACCTGGGCTTAGGGTCCAAAACCTATTATATGTATTATAACTATTATACTTGCAAAAGGAATCACAGTACAAATGATACACTACAATATAACATAAACCAACTAACCAGATAACTACACAGGAAATACAATACAATACAATACAATAAAGGGAAAATAAGAGAGAGATAGAGGAGGGAGAGAGAGAGATGGCTCACAGTAAGACAATATGATTACGGAGAAAACTTACGCACAAGGGGAACGATCGCATGCGCCTCGATATCCAGCTCCCGATTATCGGCAATGAGAACCGTTGAAGAGAGTGAAGTTGGATATGGTCGGCTCGCCTATTTATGCCCCACACACAATACAATTCAATGGTCCCTACAATCTCATTGTTCATTGGACACAGGAATTCGGCTTCGCATTATAACAAAAGGTCATAGGTTGATTCATACAGGTGGGCTGTGACTATTTCCAACAGCTCAGGTGGGAGGGAAACTGGGTTTCCCGCCGCATGGGTAATAAAGTGCAAATAAAGTAAATGTTCATAAACTTCTTATGTCCATAACTATGCGCACGAGCGATTGATCTGCTTCAAACCAACACCGGAATATTTCTAATTAAATATTCTTCCGATGGATACTAAACACCACTGTATTACTCCTGTCTGACCCTTCGTATCAAACAAAGAGGGATTTCTCTGTTCATGAACATTCTATATTAACCAAACTTTCAGAATCTATCAAAAGGGACCATGATCTACAAAATACATTATTAGTGAAAATATGTAATGATTGAGTCGCACGCTACGATCGCATAAACTCTACCGTAAATACGCATACCATGCGCCTGCGGGTGCCCGCGACTGTGAGTATGCGCACGTACGGGAGAGCGTACGCATGCGCAGCACGGACCTGTGTGAGGTGCAAATATGGTAGTGTGCATAGAGATATTTTTCTGACTTTGACACCTGGGAGAGGGTTTCATCAGTCTGCAGGCATGCTGGCTTGCAAAGCATCTCGGTCAACTCTTTCACGTGTTTCTATAAGGGAATTTTTATTGTATCCTTTTTCTAGAAAACGGTTCATCATATCATTCGTCTCCTTATTGTATACCTCAATTTCTGTACAATTACGTTTAGAGCGTATAAATTGACTATACAGAATGCCATCCAGCCAATTTGCGTGGAGTTGGCTGGTCTTTTGAATAAGACTATTAGAGTCCGTAGACTTACAATACAATCGGGTCTGTAAACTTTGTTCATTCACATAAATACACAAATCTAAAAAGACTATCTCCTTATTACTCTTGGTTATAACAAGTTTAATTTTAAAATTATTGGAATAAAGAAGCTCACAGAAAGAGTTCAGTTCGTCCATACTCCTATTCCAAAGAATCGCCATACCTACTTACAACCTTTAGTAAGAAATACGAGAGCATATCTTAAGGATACGGGTGATGTGTTATCTGTATTGAAGAACACACCCTGGAACTCAGATTACATCTTAGTAAGTGCGGACATGTCCTCATTGTATACAATAATACAGGAAGATAAAGGGATTGAGGCTGTTAAATAATTTTTGGATCAGTCAGAATACTCGACTGAATTGAAATGGTTCCTGATAGAAAGTATTAGATTCATTCTTAGGAATAATTATTTAATTTTTAATGGGACATATTATTTACAACAAGTAGATATGGCAATGGGCACCAGGTTCGCCCCCAGTCTCGCCAATCTGTTTATGGCCTACTGGGAAGATCTTACAGTATGGCAAGATGGTATGCTCGGGGCGGGCCTGGTGCTTTGGCGCCGTTACATAGATGACCTCCTCGTATTTCTTACTAAAGGTTGTAAGTAGGTACGGCAATTCTTTGGAATAGGAGTATGGATGAACTGAACTCTTTCTGTGAGCTTCAGAATTCCAATAATTTTAATATTAAACTTGTTATAACCAAGAGTAGTAAGGAGATAGTCTTTTTAGATTTGTGTATTTATGTGAATGAACAAGGTTTACAGACCCGATTGTATCGTAAGTCTACAGACTCTAATAGTCTTATTCAAAAGACCAGCCAACACCACGCAACGTAAACGTAATTGTACAGAAATTGAGGTATACAATAAGGAGATGAATGATATGATGAACTGTTTTCTAGAAAAAGGATAATATAAAATATCCCTTATAGAAACACGTGAAAGAGTTGACCTTTTAGATAGAGCAGATCTCATTTCAAATACAGATAATAAACAAAAAAATAAAGGTGAAAATATACAGTGGACCTTTATATCAGAGTATAATTCTCAGTTCAGGGAAATTGAACATGTTTTTAGAAAACAATGGAAAATTCTCATAAAGAACCCTATTCTGGGAAGTAATTTACCTTCTAAACCTGTGTTTATATATAGAAAATCACGTTCCCTTAAGGACAAATTAGTCCATAGTTCTATTGAACCTCTAAAAAGAAGTAGCATAAGGACCAAAGGCTTTCATCGATGCGCTCTGTGCAATATGTGGAGGGCGACAACAGGTATAAGTAAAATAAAAGATTTTGTGGTAAATAATAATAAACATGTAATAAATGAGTTCATAACTTGTAACTCAAAGAATGTAATTTATGCTATAGAGTGCAAGTGTGGGCTTGTATATGTGAGAAAGACCACTCGTAACCTTAAAGGGAGACTCTCTGAACATTTGTATAATATTAAAAAGAGTTTGGAGTCTCATTCACTCTCGGCCCATTTTAAAAAGGCACATGGTTGTAATCCAAATGTTATGCACACCAGTGCCTGCAGGAAAGTACTGGTGTCAGGACTGTTATGCACTCCAGTGCCTGCAGGAATGTACTGGTGTTTGAACTGTTATGCAAAACAAATGGACTTACAGACAGACTGGGGAATATGACATAACGTACACAGAAGGTGATAGGGTAACAAAATACACACAAAGTGAACAGAGAAGCCCAGAGGCTAAGGAACTGGGTATCTCCCTTGTATTAGAACTGCTCAGATGGGAAAAGCAAGATGTTGTGTTTTAATACGTAGAGAACCCGAAATGCTGTTGCTAAGGGCAACAGCAAAACCCTAAAGGGTTACCAACGGGTGTGGCAGTAAACTCCTTGGTCAGAGATGGAATGATAGACACAAGGAGAGTCTCCACAATCCTAATTCTCACTTGCAGTGCACAGGTTCAGTTTACTGCCACTAAACTGACCCCTGACACCTAGCACAGTGAGACAGGATTAGACAGGCAAGTCTTAGAATACAGCCGCAAACTTGCTAAGTTCACAGAGTAGTAACAGAACCCCAGCAAGCTAAACGACTGACTCCAGTCTTACTGCTAGGTCTGGATTGGCAGAGTGTAATACCAAATCCCCAGGCCTATTTGCAGTAAGCAACAAACAAATACAAAGCTACACAGTACTGGCTAACTTTCAGAAACTGACTAACCAACAAAGATTCAGCAGCATCTGCTTACCCTGAGAAGAGGCCTTATAAAGCAGGTGCTGTCCACGCCCCACTCAGACCTCACAGACTGTGAGCACAAAAACCAGCACCGGATCCCCTGCCATGCACAGAGCCTATAACCACTGCACAGCAAAAGACCCGAACCGGAGTATCAGCTGCGCTCAGGTCACTCCGCTAGCACTTGTCTCCCGGTTGCCATGACGACGTGGCAGCACAGGGCAGGAGACCCTAACACCAAATGGCATCAAATCATTTTGGGGTATTCAATTAGTAAACCCAACATGGCGCAATAAGGATGTAGATATCCTTTAGGCCAAATCAGAGATGCGCTATATATATAGTACCTTCAGGTTTAAACAGCGACTTTGAACTCAAATGGTTCTTAAAGTTTTAATGTACTTTCTGAGATTACATAAGGAGCCTTTTCTACCTTCTCGCTATTATAAATATTTTGTCACCTTTTATTGAAGAATTTTTATGGTGGAAAAATGTATTTTAATAAATTTTGTATAAGTATTATTCTTATACTGTATTTTTATGTTTGTATTTTATGTTGGGTATGTCATGACTGGCTGCCTGACCACTGTATATACTATGGAAATACACTCCTTAATTGAAAAATTGGTACCAGAATCAAAATCGCTGCATTACAATACTGTTTCCGGACTTTGGAACGCAAACAGGAAGTCCGGGAGGTGGCTGTGGAACGCATTGCATGTCAATTCCGGTGATGTAGTTCCGCTTTTGGTAGCTGGACTCGCGCCGCTCCACAGGTGTTTCTGATCAGCATATGATGCCGTGTTAAGTATATAAGGTGGTATAGGTGCCCTACTGTCCCATGCTTCTGAGGAAGGATTTTTATATCCGAAAACACATTTAAGCAGCAAAAAGGGACTTTGGAATAATCGGACCTTGCAGCCACGCAGCACCAGGAGGTCTTCGATCGACCCTCCCAGCATTGGGGACTATAGTGTGTCATCTGGTTCTTTGAAGGACTCCAATTACATCTGGACTGACGTGACTGTTGGGGACGCTAACCAGAGAACTGGTGATATACGTTTATGTGCTTTTTCTCCATGTGAGTGTATTGTTATATTAAATATTCATTTTTTACAAATGGGATTGCACTATATTGCTCTTTTTAAGTCCTAGCTATAAACGCTGACTCATCTGTATTTATGTGAGTGGGACCAATTAATTCATTTCTTCTTCATGGTGCCATCTCTTATTTGCACTATTGCATTGTCTTTCTTCAAGTTTTAGGAATTAAAATCTCCAGTATGATGGATTTTTAATGGATTTAAGAGTGATATCTATTGCTATCTGCTAATGTGTAAGCAATTCATTTTATAAAGGTTTTTAACGGTAGCGCCACGAGTGGCCACTCTTTTTCAATATATTGTTATATCTACACAAGGTTTTCATCTATTTAAAAATAGGATTTTAATTACCTACCGGTTAATCCTTTTCTCATAGTCCATAGAGGATACTGGGGTCCATTTAGTACCATGGGGAATAGACGGGTCCACTAGGAGCCATGGGCTCTTTAAGAATTTGATATTGTGGGCTGGATCCTCTCTCTATGCCCTTCCTAACAGACTTAGTCTAGGAAACTGTGCCCGAGGAGACGGACATACTTTGACAGGATAGATAAGGATAGTGGTGAGATTCCGAACCAGCACACACAACAAGAGGAAAGCCGAGCTAACCAAACTTGAAACAGGAACAGCAATGGCTGATCCAACATTACTTAACCAAGTAACAGTGCAGGAAGAACGAAGCACTGGGCAGGCGCCCAGTATCCTCTACGGACTACGAGAAAAGGGTTTACTGGTAGGTAATTAAAATCCTATTTTCTCTTACGTCCTAGAGGATACTGAGTTCCATTTAGTACAATGGGGATGTACCAAAGCTCCCAAACTGGGTGAGAGAGTGCCGAGTTTCCTGCAGAACTGATTGTCCAAACTGAAGGTCTTCAGAGGACAAAGTATCGAACTTGTAGAACTTAGCAAACGTGTTCAAACCTGACCAAGTAGCTGCTCAGATGAGCTGTAAAGCCAAGACACCCCGGGCAGTGACCCAGGAAGAACCCACTGACCTAGTAGAGTGGGCCTGTACAGATTTTGGACATGGAAAACTTGCCATGGAATAAGCATGCTGGATAGTAAGTCTGATCCAGTGTGCAATTGTCTGCTTTGAAGCAGGTCACCCAATCTTATTGGGATCATAAAGAACAAACAGTGAGTCCATCTTTCTCTGACGAGCTGTTCTTTCCACATACACCTTCAAAGCCCTCACAACATCCAAAGACTTTGAAGTAGCAGAGGTGTCAGTGACAACCGGAACCACAATAGGTTGGTTGTTGTGAAATGCGGACACCACTTTAGGAAGAAATTGTTGACAGGTTCTGAGTTCAGCTCTGTCCTCATGGAAAATTAAATAGGGACTTTTGTGAGACAAGGCCCCCCAGCTCCGACACACATCTTGCTGATGCCAAGGCCAACAGTGTGATGGTCTACCACGTAAGATATTTTACGTCCATCTCCTGTAACAGTTCAAACCAGTCCGATTGGAGGAACTGCAGCACCACATTGAGATTCCAAGGTGTCGTGGAGGCACAAAGGGAGGTTGGATGTGCAGCACACCTTTCAAGAACGTCTGGACCTCAGGGAGAGAAGCCAATTGTTTCTGAAAGAAAATGGACAAGGCCGAAATCTGGACTTTTATGGAGCCCAGATGCAGGCCCACATCCACACCTGCCTGCAGAAAAAGCAGGAAACGTCCCAGATTAAATAATTTCTGCTCTCACACCAAGAGATATATTCTTCCAAATACGATGGTAATGCTTAGAGGTTACCCCCTTACTGGCTTGGATCATAGTCAGGATATCCTTGTTAGGGATCCCTCTCCTGACTAGAATCAGCAGTTCAACTTCCATGCCATCAAACGTAGCTGGGGTAAGTCCTGATAGACGAACGGACCCTGTTGCAGAAGATCCTCGCGAAGAGGTAGAGGACACGGATCTTCGAGGAGCATCTCCAGAAGGTACGCATACCAGGCCCTTCTTGGCCAGTCTGGAGCAATGAGTATTGCTTGAATCTTTTCCCTTTTTATTAGTTTTAGAATTCATGGGATCAGAGGAAATTGAGGAAACACGTACACCATCTGATAGACCCATGGAGTTGTCAGGGCATCTATCGCCACCGCCTGTGGGTCTCTCGACCTGGAACAATACTGCCTGAGTTTCTTGTTGAGATGAGAGGCCATCATGTTGATCTGCAGATATCCCCACTGACTTGTCAAGCACCTGAATGCTTCCGGGTAAAGACACCACTCCCACGGGTGCAGGTCATGTCTGCTGAGGAAGTCTGATTCCCAGTTGTCTACTCCCGGAAAGAAGACCGCTTACAATACCACAGCATTTCTTTCTGCCCAGAGGAGAATTCTTAACACCTCTGACATTGCTGCTCTGCTTTTCGTTACGCCATGTTGGTTTATGTACGTTACTGCTGTCACATTGTCCGACTGAACCTGAATTGCCCGATGTTGAAGAAGATGTGAGGCCTGCAGAAGGGGTTGTATATGGCCATGAGTTCCAGACTGTTGACTGGATGGATGAATTCTTGACTTGACCATCTTCCCTGAAACTGCACCCCCTGAGTGACTGCTTCCCAACCTCTGAGGCTTGCATCTGCAGTTCTGAATTCCAAACCTCCATCCTGCAATGAGGTGAGAAGACTGTAGCCACCACAGAAGGGAGATCCTGGCCTTTGGCGACAGACAGATCCTCTGGTGCATGTGAAGATGTGATCCGGAATCATTTGTCCAACAGATCGAGCTGGAAGGGTCTTGCGTGAAACCTTCCTATTGTAGTGCCTTAAAAGAGGCCACCATTTTCTACAGAAGGCGAATGTACAGATGCACCAACACCCACGTTGGCTACAGGACATCCCAAACCATTGACTGGATTACTAATGCCTTTTCCAATGGAAGGAACACCTTTTGTGACTCTGTATCCGGTCTCATTCCCAGGAATGGGAGCCTCCTTGTTAGATCTAGGTTCAGAATCCACCCGTGATCCTGGAGGAGTTTGGTTGAGAGAGCAATGCTATCCAGCAACCTTTCCCTGGACGGCGCTATTATCAGGAGATCGTCCAGTTACGGAATTATGTTCACTCCCAGCTTGCGGAGTAGAAACATCATCTCTGCCATCACCTTGGTGAACACCCTCGGGGCCATGGAGAGACCAAATTGCACGTCCTGGTACTGGTAGTGACAGTACTGCAGTGCAAACCGGAGATAAGCCTGATGAGGCGGCCAGATCAGAATATGAAGGTACGCATCCTTGATATCCAGAGACACTAGGAATTCCCCCTCCAGACCTGAGATCACCGCTCTCAGAGACTCCATCTTGAATTTGAACACTCGTAAGTACGGGTTCAAAGACTTGAGGTTCAGAATTGGTCTTGCCGAACCATCCGGCTTTGGTACTACGAACATGTTGGAATAGTACCACTTGTTTAGTAGATGAGGTGGAACTGGAACAATGGGGGTCATTCCGAGTTGTTCGCTCGTTGCCGATTTTCGCTATACTGCGATTAGTCGCTTACTGCGCATGCGCAAGGTTCGCAGAGCGCATGCGCTTAGTTATTTTACACAAAAGTTAGGTATTTTACTCACGGTATAACGAGGATTTTTCATCGTTCTGGTGATCGTAGTGTGATTGACAGGAAGTGGGTGTTTCTGGGCGGAAACTGGCCGTTTTCTGGGAGTGTGCGAAAAAACGCTGGCGTTTCTGGGAAAAACGCGGGAGTGTCTGAAGAAACGGGGGAGTGTCTGGGCGAACGCTGGGTGTGTTTGTGACGTCAAACCAGGAACGAAACTGACTGAACTGATTGCAATGTAGGAGTAAGTCTCGAGCTACTCAGAAACTGCTAAGAAATTTCTATTCGCAATTCTGCTAATCTTTCGTTCGCAATTCTGCTAAGGTAAGATACACTCCCAGAGGGCGGCGGCTTAGCGTGTGCAATGCTGCTAAAAGCAGCTAGCATAGAAATCCCCCCTTACAAATCCTGCATTTGCCCATGTGTTCTATGCCAAGTCTACCCCAGCTAGCTGCTCCCCAGGAAACTAATTGTATGCTTTACAAAAACTCAGGGGAAAAATCAGCATGGGGTCTCCCAAATTTTTCCAGTTTCAGGCACGCACTTAAACAGCCTGGGGAACTTACACTATAGCAGGTACATGCACATCAGTGGGTCCTCCTGTCATCACATAAACCTACCCCAAACAGGTCAGCTCAGGCCTGTGGGTTCCTCAGATTGTGGGGAACCCCCAATAAAGGGGTTCCCCCCCACCCAAGGTACCCACCAGGCCTGGGCTAATCCCCACATCCCTGGTGGCGGTTCGTGTGGGGTAAATGGAGTAAACGTAGAAGTAATATTGTTTGGGACTACAGGTCCCTGCAAGCCTGCCCCAGCATGCCGGCACTTGGAGAATCACAAGTGCCAGCATGACCGGACAATAATGGCCCTTTGGCATCTGTACCCCCACTGTAAATTAAATATTTAAAAAGACTATACTCAATCTACTCAAACCACGGCAGCCCTCTTTGTGGTATGGCTGTGTAAATGTTTGACAAGCTATTGTACCTTCTATTGCAGACTCTAGTCTTATTTTTAAATACTATGGTCCTACTCTCAGACGCTTGTCGTCCGCCATTCATCAGACAGTCCATGTCAGGGTTATTCATCAAGCCTATATTAGCCCAAGGCTAAAGACACCATATGATTAGCGATGAACTAAGACACTGTCCCAAATGAAGAATAACTACAGCCACTTTTATACATAACTTTTTGGAATCTGGGAAAGTTTGTTCATTTTGTGGTAAAGTCCTACAGTGCATTAATAATATGTTCTCGTTACAACTGCTTGCAGACCCCCTAGCCATGATGTGATGTGCTCTAACTTTGATAATTTGACGTTAGGCCCACATATGTTACACATTCTTCTTCTCTTGATGAATACAGTCACACTGGCTAAGAAGGTGATTTTACTTAATTCACAATGAGAACTCCTCCCTTGTTATTGGCTGTCAAGGGGATTCTTATGTAATTGCTCTACCTTGATGGCCACATTCTACCTTGAGGGCCACATTATCAGACTTAAAAAAAGACATTCAACAAGAAATGCTAATCTTTGATAGCTCAGCTTGAAGTCCAACTTCGGGGCTAATTCAGATCTGATTGTAAATGTGGTAAATTTTGCACATCTACGATCAGTTTCACAGACAATTGCGGGGGGACTCCCAGTACAGGGATCGTCCATCCCGCTTGACTGGCTTTGCTCCACCCCTGCACAGATACGAAAGCATTGCACGGTGGCGATGCTTTTGTACCTGATGAGTAGCTCCCTGCCAGCGCAGCTCCTGCGCGCTGGCAGGCCACTACTCACCGCGTCCCGGGTCGCATCGGTGTGATGCCGTGCAGATGCTGCAGCCCACCCCCTCCAACGGTCCGGACACGCCTCCCTTGTCCGGACCGTGCCCTGCCAACGGTGTTCAAACACCGTTGGTATGCCCCTTTCCGCCTCGCGACCTCCTCTGCCTGTCAATCAGGCAGAGGCGATCACATCCTTGAGATACTGATAGCATCTCACTGGGCTCCCGGGGTGCCAATGCACACACGCACACCACAAAGAAACTCAGACTGCGATCACTGCCCCTGCAGCTATGCAGTCTGAATTACCCCCTTCAATCGCAGGTTTACAAGTTTTTCAAGTCCTCAAATTGGTTTCTATAGAGGCAACTAGCAATGCTTCTTAAATGCACTATGCTGTATATTGTTTTCTATGGTGGTTATTTGGTAATAAGAAATTTGTATGATGCCCCTATTTCCCCCCCCCCCCCCCACACACACCCCTTGTTTCTTTACCTTATCTTTCTTTTCTTTTTCTTGTTAAGTGACTTTTTTTGAATAAGTACCGTGGGTTCTCTTTGATTCTTTATTTATGCAATGTTATGTATTGATATATTGCTCAGATATTATGTGTTCTGCATATTATGGTCAATTTTGTTGATGTATTTTGTAGTGATGAATGGGTTCGGTTTCTCGGAAACCGAACCCCCCCGAACTTCACGCTTTTTACACGGGTCCGAGGCAGACTCGGATCTTCCCGCCTTGCTCGGTTAACCCGAGCGCGCCCGAACGTCATCATCCCGCTGTCGGATTCTCGCGAGGCTCGGATTCTATCGCGAGACTCGGATTCTATATAAGGAGCCGCGCGTCGCCGCCATTTTCACACGTGCATTGAGATTGATAGGGAGAGGACGTGGCTGGCGTCCTCTCCGTTTAGAATAGAAATAGATAGTGAGAGTGAGACACTTGATTTACTGGAGCTTAGGAGTACTCAGAGAGTGCAGAGTTTACTAGTGACTGACCAGTGACCACCAGTGCAGTTTTATTATTATTTAATATAATCCGTTCTCTGCCTGAAAAAAAACGATACACAGTGACACAGTATACCATATCTGTGCTCAGCCTCAGTGTGCTGCATCATCTATGTATATCTGACTGTGCTGAGTGCTCACTGCTCACACAGCTTAATTGTGGGGGAGACTGGGGAGCAGTTATAGCAGGAGTACATATATTTAACAGTGCACACTTTTGCTGCCAGAGTGCCAGTGTGACTGACCAGTGACCAGTGACCACCAGTATATTGTGATTGTCTGCCTGAAAAAGTTAAACACTCGTCGTGTGGTGTTTTTATTCTATAAACGCATTCTGCTGACAGTGTCCAGCAGGTCCGTCATTATATAATATATACCTGTCCTGCAGTAGTGATATATATATATATTTTTTATATCATTATCATCCAGTCTATACTAGCAGCAGACGCAGTACGGTAGTCCACGGCTGTAGCTACCTCTGTGTCGGCAGTCGCTCGTCCATCCATAATTGTATACCACCTACCTGTGGTGTTTTTTTTTTCTATCTTCTTGATACTAGTAGCTTACTTTAGGAGTCTGCAGTGCTGACAGTGTCCAGCAGGTCCGTCATTATATAATATATACCTGTCCGGCTGCAGTAGTGATATATATATATATTTTTTATATCATTATCATCCAGTCTATATTAGCAGCAGACGCAGTACGGTAGTCCACAGCTGTAGCTACCTCTGTGTCGGCAGTCGCTCGTTCATCCATAATTGTATACCACCTACCTGTGGTGTTTTTTTTCTTTCTATCTTCTTGATACTAGTAGCTTACTTTAGGAGTCTGCAGTGCTGACAGTGTCCAGCAGGTCCGTCATTATATAATATATACCTGTCCGGCTGCAGTAGTGATATATATATATTTTTTATATCATTATCATCCAGTCTATATTAGCAGCAGACGCAGTACGGTAGTCCACGGCTGTAGCTACCTCTGTGTCGGCAGTCGCTCGTCCATCCATAATTGTATACCACCTACCTGTTGTGGTTTTTTTTTTCTATCTTCTTGATACTAGTAGCTTACTTTAGGAGTCTGCAGTGCTGACAGTGTCCAGCAGGTCCGTCATTATATAATATATACCTGTCCGGCTGCAGTAGTGATATATATATATTTTTTATATCATTATCATCCAGTCTATATTAGCAGCAGACGCAGTACGGTAGTCCACGGCTGTAGCTACCTCTGTGTCGGCAGTCGCTCGTCCATCCATAATTGTATACCACCTACCTGTTGTGGTTTTTTTTTCTATCTTCTTGATACTAGTAGCTTACTTTAGGAGTCTGCAGTGCTGACAGTGTCCAGCAGGTCCGTCATTATATAATATATACCTGTCCGGCTGCAGTAGTGATATATATATATTTTTTATATCATTATCATCCAGTCTATATTAGCAGCAGACGCAGTACGGTAGTCCACGGCTGTAGCTACCTCTGTGTCGGCAGTCGCTCGTCCATCCATAATTGTATACCACCTACCTGTGGTGTTTTTTTTCTTTCTATCTTCTTGATACTAGTAGCTTACTTTAGGAGTCTGCAGTGCTGACAGTGTCCAGCAGGTCCGTCATTATATAATATATACCTGTCCGGCTGCAGTAGTGATATATATATATTTTTTATATCATTATCATCCAGTCTATATTAGCAGCAGACGCAGTACGGTAGTCCACGGCTGTAGCGACCTCTGTGTCGGCAGTCGCTCGTCCATCCATAATTGTATACCACCTACCTGTTGTGGTTTTTTTTTTCTATCTTCTTGATACTAGTAGCTTACTTTAGGAGTCTGCAGTGCTGACAGTGTCCAGCAGGTCCGTCATTATATAATATATACCTGTCCGGCTGCAGTAGTGATATATATATATTTTTTATATCATTATCATCCAGTCTATATTAGCAGCAGACGCAGTACGGTAGTCCACGGCTGTAGCTACCTCTGTGTCGGCAGTCGCTCGTCCATCCATAATTGTATACCACCTACCTGTTGTGTTTTTTTTTCTATCTTCTTGATACTAGTAGCTTACTTTAGGAGTCTGCAGTGCTGACAGTGTCCAGCAGGTCCGTCATTATATAATATATACCTGTCCGGCTGCAGTAGTGATATATATATATTTTTTATATCATTATCATCCAGTCTATATTAGCAGCAGACGCAGTATGGTAGTCCACGGCTGTAGCTACCTCTGTGTCGGCAGTCGCTCATCCATCCATAATTGTATACCACCTACCTGTTGTGTTTTTTTTTTCTATCTTCTTGATACTAGTAGCTTACTTTAGGAGTCTGCAGTGCTGACAGTGTCCAGCAGGTCCGTCATTATATAATATATACCTGTCCGGCTGCAGTAGTGATATATATATATTTTTTATATCATTATCATCCAGTCTATATTAGCAGCAGACGCAGTACGGTAGTCCACAGCTGTAGCTACCTCTGTGTCGGCAGTCGCTCGTCCATCCATAAGTATACTAGTATCCATCCATCTCCATTGTTTACCTGAGGTGCCTTTTAGTTGTGCCTATTAAAAATGTAAAATATGGAGAACAAAAATGTTGAGGTTCCAAAAATAGGGAAAGATCAAGATCGACTTCCACCTCGTGCTGAAGCTGCTGCCACTAGTCATGGCCGAGATGATGAAATGCCATCAACGTCGTCTGCCAAGGCCGATGCCCAATGTCATAGTACAGAGCATGTCAAATCCAAAACACCAAATATCAGTAAAAAAAGGACTCAAAAATCTAAAATAAAATTGTCGGAGGAGAAGCGTAAACTTGCCAATATGCCATTTACCACACGGAGTGGCAAGGAACGGCTGAGGCCCTGGCCTATGTTCATATCTAGTGGTTCAGCTTCACATGAGGATGGAAGCACTCAGCCTCTCGCTAGAAAAATGAAAAGACTCAAGCTGGCAAAAGCACAGCAAAGAACTGTGCGTTCTTCGAAATCACAAATCCACAAGGAGAGTCCAATTGTGTCGTTTGCGATGCCTGACCTTCCCAACACTGGACGTGAAGAGCATGCGCCTTCCACCATTTGCACGCCCCCTGCAAGTGCTGGAAGGAGCACCCGCAGTCCAGTTCCTGATAGTCAGATTGAAGATGTCAGTGTTGAAGTACACCAGGATGAGGAGGATATGGGTGTTGCTGGCGCTGGGGAGGAAATTGACCAGGAGGATTCTGATGGTGAGGTGGTTTGTTTAAGTCAGGCACCCGGGGAGACACCTGTTGTCCGTGGGAGGAATAGGGCCATTGACATGCCTGGTGAAAATACCAAAAAAATCAGCTCTTCGGTGTGGAAGTATTTCAACAGAAATGCGGACAACATTTGTCAAGCCGTGTGTTGCCTTTGTCAAGCTGTAATAAGTAGGGGTAAGGACGTTAACCACCTCGGAACATCCTCCCTTATACGTCACCTGCAGCGCATTCATCATAAGTCAGTGACAAGTTCAAAAACTTTGGGCGACAGCGGAAGCAGTCCACTGACCAGTAAATCCCTTCCTCTTGTAACCAAGCTCACGCAAACCACCCCACCAACTCCCTCAGTGTCAATTTCCTCCTTCCCCAGGAATGCCAATAGTCCTGCAGGCCATGTCACTGGCAATTCTGACGAGTCCTCTCCTGCCTGGGATTCCTCCGATGCATCCTTGCGTGTAACGCCTACTGCTGCTGGCGCTGCTGTTGTTGCTGCTGGGAGTCGATGGTCATCCCAGAGGGGAAGTCGTACTCGTAAGACCACTTTTACTACTTCCACCAAGCAATTGACTGTCCAACAGTCCTTTGCGAGGAAGATGAAATATCACAGCAGTCATCCTGCTGCAAAGCGGATAACTGAGGCCTTGGCATCCTGGGCGGTGAGAAACGTGGTTCCGGTATCCATCATTACTGCAGAGCCAACTAGAGACTTGTTGGAGGTACTGTGTCCCCGGTACAAAATACCATCTAGGTTTCATTTCTCTAGGCAGGCGATACCGAAAATGTACACAGACCTCAGAAAAAGACTCACCAGTGTCCTAAAAAATGCAGTTGTACCCAATGTCCACTTAACCACGGACATGTGGACAAGTGGAGCAGGGCAGGCTCAGGACTATATGACTGTGGCAGCCCACTGGGTAGATGTATGGACTCCCGCCGCAAGAACAGCAGCGGCGGCACCAGTAGCAGCATCTCGCAAACGCCAACTCTTTCCTAGGCAGGCTACGCTTTGTATCACCGCTTTCCAGAATACGCACACAGCTAAAAACCTCTTACGGCAACTGAGGAAGATCATCGCAGAATGGCTTACCCCAATTGGACTCTCCTGTGGATTTGTGGCATCGGACAACGCCAGCAATATTGTGTGTGCATTAAATCTGGGCAAATTCCAGCACGTCCCATGTTTTGCACATACCTTGAATTTGGTGGTGCAGAATTATTTAAAAAACGAGAGGGGCGTGCAAGAGATACTGTCGGTGGCCAGAAGAATTGCGGGACACTTTCGGCGTACAGGCACCACGTACAGAAGACTGGAGCACCACCAAAAACGCCTTAACCTGCCCTGCCATCATCTGAAGCAAGAAGTGGTAACGAGGTGGAATTCAACCCTCTATATGCTTCAGAGGTTGAGGAGCAGCAAAAGGCCATTCAAGCCTATACAACTGAGCACGATATAGGAGGTGGAATGCACCTGTCTCAAGCGCAGTGGAGAATGATTTCAACGTTGTGCAAGGTTCTGCAACCTTTTGAACTTGCCACACGTGAAGTCAGTTCAGACACTGCCAGCCTGAGTCAGGTCATTCCCCTCATCAGGCTTTTGCAGAAGAAGCTGGAGACATTGAAGGAGGAGCTAACACAGAGCGATTCCGCTAGGCATGTGGGACTTGTGGATGGAGCCCTTAATTCGCTTAACAAGGATTCACGGGTGGTCAATCTGTTGAAATCAGAGCACTACATTTTGGCCACCGTGCTCGATCCTAGATTTAAAACCTACCTTGGATCTCTCTTTCCGGCAGACACAAGTCTGCTCGGGTTCAAAGAACTGCTGGTGACAAAATTGTCAAGTCAAGCGGAACGCGACCTGTCAACATCTCCTCCTTCACATTCTCCCGCAACTGGGGGTGCGAGGAAAAGGCACAGAATTCCGAGCCCACCCGCTGGCGGTGATGCAGGGCAGTCTGGAGCGACTGCTGATGCTGACATCTGGTCCGGACTGAAGGACCTGACAACGATTACGGACATGTCGTCTACTGTCACTGCATATGATTCTCTCCCCATTGAAAGAATGGTGGAGGATTATATGAGTGACCGCATCCAAGTAGGCACGTCAGACAGTCCGTACTTATACTGGCAGGAAAAAGAGGCAATTTGGAGGCCCTTGCACAAACTGGCTTTATTCTACCTAAGTTGCCCTCCCACAAGTGTGTACTCCGAAAGAGTGTTTAGTGCCGCCGCTCACCTTGTCAGCAATCGGCGTACGAGGTTACATCCAGAAAATGTGGAGAAGATGATGTTCATTAAAATGAATTATAATCAATTCCTCTGTGGAGACATTGACCAGCAGCAATTGCCTCCACAAAGTACACAGGGAGCTGAGATGGTGGATTCCAGTGGGGACGAATTGATAATCTGTGAGGAGGGGGATGTACACGGTGATATATCGGAGGATGATGATGAGGTGGACATCTTGCCTCTGTAGAGCCAGTTTGTGCAAGGAGAGATTAATTGCTTCTTTTTTGGTGGGGGTCCAAACCAACCCGTCATTTCAGTCACAGTCGTGTGGCAGACCCTGTCACTGAAATGATGGGTTGGTTAAAGTGTGCATGTCCTGTTTATACAACATAAGGGTGGGTGGGAGGGCCCAAGGACAATTCCATCTTGCACCTCTTTTTTCTTTCATTTTTCTTTGCGTCATGTGCTGTTTGGGGAGTAGTTTTTGGAAGGGCCATCCTGCGTGACACTGCAGTGCCACTCCTAGATGGGCCAGGTGTTTGTGTCGGCCACTTGGGTCGCTTATCTTAGTCACACAGCTACCTCATTGCGCCTCTTTTTTTCTTTGCGTCATGTGCTGTTTGGGGGGTGTTTTTTGGAAGGGCCATCCTGCGTGACACTGCAGTGCCACTCCTAGATGGGCCAGGTGTTTGTGTCGGCCACTTGGGTCGCTTATCTTAGTCACACAGCTACCTCATTGCGCCTCTTTTTTTCTTTGCGTCATGTGCTGTTTGGGGGGGGGGGGGTTTTGGAAGGGCCATCCTGCGTGACACTGCAGTGCCACTCCTAGATGGGCCAGGTGTTTGTGTCGGCCACTTGGGTCGCTTATCTTAGTCACACAGCTACCTCATTGCGCCTGTTTTTTTCTTTGCGTCATGTGCTGTTTGGGGAGTATTTTTTGGAAGGGCCATCCTGCGTGACACTGCAGTGCCACTCATAGATGGGCCAGGTGTTTGTGTCGGCCACTTGGGTCGCTTAGCTTAGCCATCCAGCGACCTCGGTGCAAATTTTAGGACTAAAAATAATATTGTGAGGTGTGAGGTGTTCAGAATAGACTGAAAATGAGTGTAAATTATGGTTATTGAGGTTAATAATACTATGGGATCAAAATGACCCCCAAATTCAATGATTTAAGCTGTTTTTTAGGGTTTTTTGAAAAAAACACCCGAATCCAAAACACACCCGAATCCGACAAAAAAATTTCGGTGAGGTTTTGCCAAAACGCGTTCGAACCCAAAACACGGCCGCGGAACCGAACCCAAAACCAAAACACAAAACCCGAAAAATTTCCGGTGCTCATCACTAGTATTTTGTTGACTATACTGTACTGTGTTGTTTTGAGAATTGCTTTTTTTGCACTGTCGAAGGCTGTTTTTACTGTCACTTTGTATTCCTTTATATTCAAATTCAAATAAAAATGAAACAACAATAAGACAGAACTCGCACACGGAATATGTTAATCCTGTATTTTACACAATCGCACTCACACACTTTATAATTACAGTCAATCCAGAAAGTATTCACAACGCTTCACTTTTTCCATGTTTTGCTATATTACAGCATTATTCCAAACTGGAATAAATGATTTTCTTGACTCAAAATTCTACACACAATACCCCATAATGACAATGTGATTTTTTTTTTTTTAGATTTCTTTAAACTTATTACAAATAAAGAAATCACATGTACATTAGTATTCACAGTCTTTGCTCAACACTTTGTTGATGCAACTTTGGAGGCAATTACAGCCTCAAGTCTTCTTGAATATGATGCCACAAGCTTGGCACACCTATCTTTGGGCAGTTTCGCCCATTCCTCTTTGCAGCACCTTCCAAGCTCCATCAGGATGGATGGGAAGCATCAGTGCACAGCCATTTTCAGATCTCTCCATAGATGTTCAATCGGTTTCAAGTCTGGGATCTGGCTGGGCCACTCAAGGACATTCACAGAGCTGTCCTGAAACTACTCCTTTGATATCTTGGCTGTGTGCTTAGGGTCGTTGTCCTGCTGAAAGATGAACCATCACCCCAGTCTGAGGTTAAGAGCGCTCTGGAGCAGGTTTTCATCCACAATGTCTCTGTACATTGCTGCATTAATCTTTCCCTCTATCCTGATTAGTATCCCAGTTCCTGCAACTGAAAAACATCCCCACAGCATGATGCTGCCACCACCATGCTTCACTGTAGGGATGGTATTGGCCTGGTGATGAGTGGTGCCTGGTTTCCTTCAAACATGATCCCTGCCATTCACGCCAAAGAGTTCAATCTTTGTCTCATCAGACCAGAGAATTTTGTTTCTCATAGTCTGGGAGTCCTTCAGGTGCAATGTGGCAAACTCCATGTGCTTTTTACTAAGGAGTGACTTCTGTCTGGCCACTCTACCATACAGTCCTGATTGGATAATTGCTGCAGAGATGATTGTCCTTCTAGAAAGTTCTCCTCTTTCCTCAGAGGAATGCTGTAGCTCTGACAGTGACCATCGGGTTCTTAGTCATCTCCCTGACTAGGGCCCTTCTCCCCCGATCGCTCAGTTTAGACTGTTGGCCAGCTCTAGGAAGAGTCCTGTTAGTTCCGAACTTCTTCCATTTACAGATGATGGAGGCCATCGTGCTCATTGGGTCCTTCAAAGCAGCAGATATTTTTCTGTACCCTTCCCCAGATTTGTGCCTTGAGAAAATCCTGTCTCGGAGGTCTACAGACAATTCCTTTGACTTCATGCTTTGTTTGTGCTCAGACATGCACTGTCAAGTGTGGGACCTTATATAGACAGGTGTGTGCCTTTCCAAATTATGTCCAATCAACTGAATTTACCACAGGTGGACTCCAATTAAGCTGTAGGAACATCTCAAGGATGATCAGTGGAAACAGGATGCAACTGAGCTCAATTTTCAGTTTTTTATTTGTAATAAATTTGCAAAAATCACAAAAAAAAACTTTTTTCATGTTGTCATTATGGGGTATTGTGTGTAAATTTTGAGGGGAAAAAATGAATTTATTTGATTTTGGAATAAGGCTATAACATAACAAAATGTGGAAAAAGTGAAGCGCTGTGAATACTTTCCGGATGCACTGTATGTACTCCTTAGAGGTGGTCGGTCCTCTTCTCAAGGTAGAAGTCCAAGGATCTTCTTAAACCAAAAGAACGCAGCCTCCCAAGTCCACATACATGCTTTACTGTAGATACAGTACAGAATCCAGAATGTCACTTACCCCATGGTTCTCTGCAATATAACACTGATTGGCTAAGAATCATACCACTCTCAGCTAATCAGAAGGCAATTTCTATGGCTATATGGATTGTTTGGATGGGTTGTCCCTAGATTTTGTGGTTGTTTTTCTGTCGGTTCAACAACCGACCTTTCGTACAGCTGGGAATTCTATAGCTATCTATGAAAAAACATTGATGTTTTTCCTATGTTCGACTTTGGTCAGAAATATATTTTTTTTTGTTGATTTCTCAGTCGAATTTTCCTTTGGTACATTTCTGATTTACAAAATTGAAAATAGACCAACTCCACCCCAAAAAATTAAATAAATAAATGACCAAAATTAGGAAAAAAATTGGTTAAAATGAATCCTTAGTAAATATACTTACAAGAGTTAATTGTATCACATAAGAATAAGGGCATTGTTGAATCCAAAGTCAAGCAAAATTACTATATAAAAAGCACAAAAGGAAGCCAGAAAACCTGATCTATGTGTTTAGCAACAGTTACAGTTGCGAGTATAAGAATATTAAAATAAAGTTACCCGATGTTACCTGAAAAAAGGCGGCTAAGAGGAGTATTATTAATATTTACAAGTATATAAAGGGACAATACAAGGATCTATCAGGAGATTTGTTTATTGAAAAGTTTCTACACAGGACACGTGGACACTGTCTCAGGTTAGAGGAGAGAAAATTTCATACCCAACAAAGGAAAGGGTTCTTCACGATAAGGGCAGTAAGGATTTGGAATTTACTGCCTGAGAAGGTAGTAATGGTGGACTCAATCAATATGTTTAAAAATGGACTAGATAAATGTCTAACTGTAAGAAATATCCAAGGATATAGCATTTAAAGTGAGTGTACTGTATTTTAGAAAAGCATGATTTTTAGTGTTAGTTAGACTTAATAACTTAACTTCATCTAGGTCAGTATAGTTAAATAGTGTTAAACACAGATTAGTGTAATTAATTATAAAAAAAAAAGGTTGAACTAGATTGACATTTTGTCTTTTTTCAACCTCAAAAAATAACAATTTACTCACCGGTAATTCTATTTCTCGTAGTCCGTAGTGGATGCTGGGTACTTCGTAAGGACCATGGGGAATAGACGGGCTCCGCAGGAGACTGGGCACTCTTAAAAGAAAGATTACGTACTATATCTGGTGTGCACTGGCTCCTCCCTCTATGCCCCTCCTCCAGACCTCAGTTAGGGAAACTGTGCCCGGAAGAGCTGACATTACTAGGAAAGGATTTGGAATCCAGGGTAAGACTCATACCAGCCACACCAATCACACTGTACAACTTGTGATAACTATACCCAGTTAACAGTATGAACAACAACTGAGCCTCAGTCAACAGATGGCTCATAACAATAACCCTTTAGTTAAGCA
Source organism: Pseudophryne corroboree (assembly GCF_028390025.1). Lineage (NCBI taxonomy): Eukaryota > Metazoa > Chordata > Amphibia > Anura > Myobatrachidae > Pseudophryne > Pseudophryne corroboree. The sequence continues at coordinate 1,017,411,962 of NC_086444.1, read as the reverse complement.
ATAACTATATACATGTATTGCAGAGAGTCCGCACTTGGGACGGGCGCCCAGCATCCACTACGGACTACGAGAAATAGAATTACCGGTGAGTAAATTCTTATTTTCTCTGACGTCCTAGTGGATGCTGGGTACTCCGTAAGGACCATGGGGATTATACCAAAGCTCCCAAACGGGCGGGAGAGTGCGGATGACTCTGCAGCACCGAATGAGCAAACTCAAGGTCCTCCTCAGCCAGGGTATCAAACTTGTAGAATTTTGCAAAAGTGTTTGAACCCGACCAAGTAGCAGCTCGGCAAAGTTGTAAAGCCGAGACCCCTCGGGCAGCCGCCCAAGAAGAGCCCACCTTCCTCGTGGAATGGGCTTTTACTGTTTTAGGATGCGGCAGTCCAGCCGCAGAATGCGCAAGCTGAATCGTGCTACAGATCCAGCGAGCAATAGTCTGCTTTGAAGCAGGAGCACCCAGCTTGTTGGGTGCATGCAGGATAAATAGCGAGTCAGTTTTTCTGACTCTAGCCGTCCTGGAAACGTAGATTTTCAGGGCCCGGACTACGTCCAGCAACTTGGAATCCTCCAAGTCCCGAGTAGCCGCAGGCACCACAATAGGTTGGTTCAAATGAAACGCTGACACCACCTTTGGGAGAAATTGTGGACGAGTCCTCAATTCTGCCCTGTCCATATGGAAAATCAGATATGGGCTTTTACATGACAAAGCCGCCAATTCTGACACACGCCTAGCTGAGGCCAAGGCCAACAGCATGACTACCTTCCACGTGAGATACTTCAACTCCACGGTCTTAAGTGGCTCAAACCAATGTGATTTCAGGAAATCCAACACAACGTTGAGATCCCAAGGTGCCACTGGAGGCACAAAAGGGGGCTGAATATGCAGCACTCCCTTAACAAACGTCTGAACTTCAGGCAGTGAAGCCAGTTCTATTTGAAAGAAAATAGACAGGGCCGAAATCGGGACTTTAATGGATCCCAATTTTAGGCCCATAGTCACTCCTGACTGTAGGAAGTGCAGAAATCGACCCAGCTGGAATTCCTCTGTTGGGGCCTTCCTGGCCTCACACCAAGCAACATATTTTCGCCATATGCGGTGATAATGTTTTGCTGTCACATCCTTCCTAGCTTTTATCAGCGTAGGAATCACTTCATCTGGAATGCCCTTTTCCGTTAGGATCCGGCGTTCAACCGCCATGCCGTCAAACGCAGCCGCGGTAAGTCTTGGAACAGACAGGCCCCTGCTGCAGCAGGTCCTGTCGGAGCGGCAGAGGCCATGGGTCCTCTGAGATCATTCCTTGTAGTTCTGGGTACCAAGTTCTTCTTGGCCAATCCGGAACGATGAGTATAGTTCTTACTCCTCTCTTTCTTATTATCCTCAGTACCTTGGGTATGAGAGGAAGAGGAGGGAACACATAAACCGACTGGTACACCCACGGTGTCACCAGGGCGTCCACAGCTATCGCCTGAGGGTCCCTTGACCTGGCGCAATATCTTTTTAGCTTTTTGTTGAGGCGGGACGCCATCATGTCTACCTGTGGCCGTTCCCAACGATTTACAATCAGCGTGAAGACTTCTGGATGAAGTCCCCACTCTCCCGGGTGGAGATCATGCCTGCTAAGGAAGTCTGCTTCCCAGTTGTCCACTCCCGGAATGAACACTGCTGACAGTGCTAGCACATGATTCTCCGCCCATCAAAGAATCCTTGTGGCTTCTGCCATTGCCATCCTGCTTCTTGTGCCGCCCTGGCGGTTTACATGGGCGACCGCCGTGATGTTGTCTGACTGAATCAGCACAGATTGGTTTTGAAGCAGGGGTTCTGCTTGACTCAGGGCGTTGTAAATGGCCCTTAGTTCCAGAATATTTATGTGAAGGGAAGTCTCCTGACTTGACCACTGTCCTTGGAAGTTCCTTCCCTGAGTGACTGCCCCCCAACCTCGGAGGCTTGCATCCGTGGTCACCAGGACCCAGTCCTGAATGCCGAATCTGCAGCCCTCGAGAAGATGAGCACTATGCAGCCACCACAGCAGAGACACCCTGGCCCTTGGGGACAGGGTGATCAGCCGATGCATCTGAAGATGCGATCCGGACCACTTGTCTAACAGATCCCACTGAAAGATCCTTGCATGGAACCTGCCGAAGGGAATTGCTTCGTAAGAAGCTACCATCTTTCCCAGGACTCGCGTGCAGTGATGCACCGACACCTGTTTTGGTTTCAGGAGGTCCCTGACCAGAGTTGACAATTCCTGGGCCTTCTCCACCGGGAGAAACACCTTCTTCTGTTCTGTGTCCAGAATCATGCCCAAGAACAGCAGACGGGTCGCAGGAATCAGCTGCGACTTTGGGATATTCAGAATCCAGCCGTGCTGTTGCAGCACTTCCCGAGAAAGTGCTACGTTGACTAACAACTGCTCCTTGGACCTCGCCTTAATAAGGAGATCGTCCAAGTACGGGATAATTATAACTCCCTTCTTCCGAAGGAGTATCATCATTTCGGCCATTACCTTGATAAATACCCTCGGTGCCGTGGACAGACCAAACGGCAACGTCTGGAATTGGTAATGACAGTCCTGTACCACAAACCTGAGGTACTCCTGGTGAGGTGGGTAAATGGGGACATGCAGATAAGCATCCTTGATGTCCAGATAAGCGTCCTTGATGTGCAATAACCGCCCTGAGCAATTCCATTTTGAACTTGAACTTCCTTACATAAGTGTTCAAGGATTTTAAATTTAGAATGGGTCTCACCGAACCGTCTGGTTTCGGTACCACAAACATTGTGGAATAGTAACCCCGTCCCTGTTGAAGGAGGGGAACCTTGATTATCACCTGCTGAAGGTACAGCTTGTGAATAGCCGCCAGTACTACCTCCCTTTCCCTGGGAGCTGCTGGCAAGGCTGATTTGAGGTAACGGCGAGGGGGAGTCGCCTCGAACTCCAGCTTGTATCCCTGAGATACCACTTGTAGAACCCAGAGATCCACCTGTGAGCGAACCCACTGGTCGCTGAAGTTCCGGAGACGCGCCCCCACCGCACCTGGCTCCACCTGTGGAGCCCCAGCGTCATGCGGTGGACTTAGTGGAAGCAGGGGAGGATTTTTGTTCCTGGGAACTGGCTGTCTGGTGCAGCTTTTTTCCTCTACCCCTGCCTCTGGGCAGAAAGGATGCACCTCTGACCCGCTTGCCTTTCTGAGGCCGAAAGGACTGTACTTGATAATACGGTGCTTTCTTAGGCTGTGAGGGAACCTGAGGTAAAAAAGTCGACTTCCCAGCTGTTGCTGTGGATATGAGGTCCGAGAGACCGTCCCCAAACAATTCCTCACCCTTATAAGGCAAAACCTCCATGTGCCTTTTAGAATCAGCATCACCTGTCCACTGCTGAGTCCATAATACTCTCCTGGCAGAAATGGAAATTGCATTAATTCTAGATGCCAGCCGGTAAATGTCCCTCTGTGCATCCCTCATATACAAGACGACGTCCTTTATATGCTCTATGGTTAGCAAAATAGCACCCCTGTATCAATGTTGTCTGACAGGGTATCAGACCATGCTGCTGCAGCACTACACATCCATGCTGAAGCAATAGCAGGTCTCAGTATAGTACCTGAGTGTGTATATACAGACTTCAGGATAGCCTCCTGCTTTCTATCTGCAGGCTCCTTTAGGGCGGCCGTATCCTGAGACGGCAGTGCCACCCTTTTAGTTAATCGTGTGAGCGCCTTGTCCACCCTAGGGGATGTCTCCCAGCGTAACCTATCCGTTGGCGGGAAAGGGTACACCATCAGTAACCTCTTAGAAATCACTAGTTTCTTATCAGGGGAACACCACGCTTCTTCACACAATTCATTTAATTCATCAGATGGGGGAAAAGTCACTGGCTGCTTTTTCTCCCCAAACATATTACCCTTTTTAGTGGTAACCGGGTTAATGTCAGAAATGTGCAACACATTTTTCATTGCCGTAATCATGCATCGGATGGCCCTTGTGGACTGTACATTTGTCTCATCCTCGTCTACACTGGAGTCAGACTCCGTGTCGACATCTGTGTCTGCCATCTGAGCTAGCAGGCGTTTTTGAGCCCCTGATGGCCTCTGAGACGCCTGGGCAGGCGCGGGCTGAGATGCCGGCTGTCCCAAAGCTGTTACGTCATCGAACCTTTTATGTAAAGAGTTGACACTGTCGGTTAATACCTTCCACATATCCATTCACTCCGGTGTCGGCCCCATAGGGGGCGACATCACACTTATCGGCTCCTGCTCCGCCTCCACGTAGCCCTCCTCATCAAACATGTCGACACAGCCGTACCGACACACCGCACACACACAGGGAATGCTCTGACTGAGGACAGGACCCCACAAAGTCCTTTGGGGAGACAGAGAGAGAGTATGCCAGCACACACCACAGCGCTATATAACACAGGGATTTTCACTATACTATTCCCAATAGCTGCTTATTAACACAAATTGCGCCTAAATTTATGTGCCCTCCCTCTCTTTTTTACCCTTGTTGTACTGGATACTGCAGGGGAGAGCCTGGGCAGCGTCCTTCCAGCGGAGCTGTGAAGAGAAAATGGCGCTGGCTGTGCTGAGGAAGATAGCCCCGCCCCCTCAGTGGCGGGCTTCTCCCGCTTTTTATAATGTTAATGGTGGGTGTTTTTGCACATATACAGTGTTATACACTGTATTATGTGCTATTTGTGCCAAAAAGGTAAACTAATTGCTGCCCAGGGCGCCCCCCCCCCCAGCGCGCTGCACCCAACAGTGACCGGAGTGTGTGGTGTGCTATGGGAGCAATGGCGCACAGCTGCAGTGCTGTGCGCTACCTTAATGAAGACAGGAGTCTTCACCCGCCGTTTTTCATCTTTATCTTCCGTCTTCTGACTCTGCAAGGGGGACGGCGGCGCGGCTCCGGGAACGGACGACCGAGGTCGGGCCCTGTGTTCGATCCCTCTGGAGCTAATGGTGTCTAGTAGCCTTAGAAGCACAAGCTAGCTGCAAGCAGGTAGGTTTGCTTCTCTCCCCTCAGTCCCTCGTAGCAGTGAGTCTGTTGCCAGCAGATCTCACTGAAAATAAAAAACCTAACAAATACTTTCTTTTCTAGTGAGCTCAGGAGAGCCCACTAGGTGCATCCAGCTCTGGCCGGGCACAGATTCTAACTGAGGTCTGGAGGAGGGGCATAGAGGGAGGAGCCAGTGCACACCAGATATAGTACCTAATCTTTCTTTTAAGAGTGCCCAGTCTCCTGCGGAGCCCGTCTATTCCCCATGGTCCTTACGGAGTACCCAGCATCCACTAGGACGCCAGAGAAACTATGTTACTACAGTATGTATTTGCGATTAAGCAGAAAGCAATGAACAGATTATTGCAAATTTGGTCAAATTGTAAGATTACCTGGGACTGTTTTCCAGCTATACATTGTTAGCATTTATAATGACATTCTATAGTGTGCTGCAAGAACCTCAATTTTAATTGCATTTTTACTACTACAATACAAAATAATCAATGATCAGACATATATGAGCATGTAGAGAATATTGTTCCAGGTCATGATGAAAAAAAACTATACGTATACCAAGATTACATTTTGAATCTTTATAAATTCTATTTATTTTATTCACATAGCTATTACTATACAAACTTTCTTTTTAGAGTCATTGTAAAAGTGGTAGAACATAGAGTTAATTTACTAATGAAAATCATTCCACCTACTCAACATCTGTCTCTCTTTCCAGCAGACAAAAGCAATAATGCATTTGGCAATTTGTGGAGCTGCTAGTTTGAATAAGCTTGTTAGGTTTCTGTATGACAACCTTTGGCATATTAAATCAGTAATACATCAAATTACTTTTCAAACATTGACATTTTTGCATCCCAGAGAGACAACCCTGTTAAATAAGTTGCTTTCACTTACTCTGTGTATGTGTCGTATACAGAGGCGAGAATCATTAAATTGGATGAGTGCACTCTTACAGACTCACATGGGATTTTCATCTTTTTGGGAAGCAAATTTGAAAACTAATGTACATGGATCCACTGTCAAATTAATTGTGTGTAGGCACGGTAATATTTCTGTTTCAAAATTGTATTTAAATTACATTTATTTCACATTATTATTCAGAAATGGCATATTACTAAACTGTGACATAATGTGTTTTTCAAAAAGCAATTAATCACACAGAAATGCACTGAAAATATAATTAATTTCACTCTGTATAATAGTTATTTGAAATAAAAAGTTTTTTGTAGAATCTTAAAACTTCAGCATTATAAATGCTTGTTCATTATACACTTGCTGCTATTCAATTAAGAACAACAAGAGTAAGATAAAGATTTGCAATTATGGGGTATATTCAATTAAGGTCGGATCCATTCCGACATGCGTTTGTCGGAATGGATCAGACAAGGGCTATTCAATGTCCATCTCAATTCGACTTTAAAAAAGTTGAATGGAGATGAGGAACCGGAGAGGGGGGAGAGCCGCGGGCAGACGGGAGACAGCAGCGCTGCAGGAGGATGTGGCACAGCCGCCAGACCTCACGGCAGCGTCCACCCGGCTCCAGCAAGCGGGACCTCACTTGCTGGAGCTGGGTGGACGCTGCCATGAGCGGCAGCTATGACACATCCTCTGCAGCACTGTGCTGTAGTGCTGCTGTCCCTTGTCTGTCCGCGGTTCTCCCCCATCCGCCCGCGGCTCTCCCCCCTCTCCTCCTCTCAGGTCCCTCATCTCAGTTCGACTTTTTTAAAGTCAAACTGAGATGGTCGGAAACGGGGCCAAAACCTGTAAAATTTGGCCCTGTTTCCCTCAAAAGTATGCGAATCGGCAGTTATACCGCCAATTCACGTACTATTCAACAAGTCAAATTCACCAATTTGTCGAATAAAAATGCTCGGGACTGAATAGGTCGGACATGACGGCAGTTTCGACCTAAATTGAAAATACCCCTATATATCAAAAAGGGTGATATCACACGGCGCTACCATTAATAACTTAGAATGTGTTTGAATATCTTACGCAACAACAAGGAAGTAAGCATATTTTTATACTTCAATATCTGTAAATCAGAAAAAAACCCACAATAGAGCAATATAAAGAGACAATAAAATGCAAGATGTGTTTATTGGTCCCACTCACAATTGGACAAATGGATCATTGCATATCACCCATATAGGGTTAATCATCTTCCATATCATGGAGTCTTCTTTGTGACTAAAACTTGAACAGATAGGATATATACTGTAGTGCAATAATGTTTTTTTGTGACTAAAAGTTGAACAATTTGGATTTATAGTGCAATAACATAAAAAAACAACATATATTTAATAGACAATTGCACTCACATACTGTAAATAAAAACAAATAAAGCATATCACCAAACTGGATAATCCCCGTTGGAAACACCATATGGTCCAAAGTGGCACAGATATTGAAGCTAAGGGTCCCTCCACAGTCCCGGAAACTCAGGGAGGTGACACCAGAAACTTGTGGACACTAATGGTATCGCCATTGGTGGGTCCAGAAGTGGAAAGTCCCCACTGCTTATATCTGTGCCACTTTGGCCCATATGGTGTTTCCAATGGGGATTATCCAGTTTGGTGATATGCTTTATTTGTTTTTGTTTAAGTGAGCGTATTGTATATTAAATATATGTTTTTGAGTTTTATTTTAAAGTTATTGCACTATATATCCAATCTGTTCAACTTTTAGTCACAAAGAAGACTCTATGATATGGAAGATGATTAACCCTATGTGGGTGATATGCAATGATCCATTTGTCCAATTGTGAGTGGGACCAATAAACACATCTTGCATTTTATTCTGTCTCTTCATATTGCACTATTGTGTTTTTTTTCTGATTTACAGATATTGAAGTATAAAAAGATACTCACTTCCTTATTGTTGTGTAAGATACTCAAACATATTCTGATTTATTAATGGTATCTCCGTGTGACATCACCCTTTTCAATATATACATGCACTTGGGAGTTTTGGTGAAGGCTCCGTTGTAGTATTATTGGCAGCAACCATTTTTTGTAAGTGCGGTTAAGACCACTTTTCTTGTTAAAGAATTCCAATTGTATTGTGAAAGTTGCCTTCACGTGCTGTTGAGTGCAAATGCCCTATGGGGCAGATTCTGCAAGGAGTGCAAATACATTTATTTATTTGCTTGCAGGTTAAATGCTAGCAGCTTTTGTCTGTAGCCGGAAATGCTTTAGGTCTGAGGGGGTAATTCAGAACTGTTCGTAGCAGCAAATTAATTAGCAGTTGGGCAAAACCATGTACACTGCAGGTGTGGAAGATATAACATTTGCAGAGAGAGTTATAGGCCCTACACACTGGCCGATTTTTTGAAAGATATGAACGATCTCGTTCATAAATGAACGAGAACTCGTTCATATCTTTCAGTGTGGAGGCTCCAGCGATGAACGATGCGCGGTCCCGCGCTCGTTCATCGCTGGTCCCCCGTCGGCTGTGCATGCAGGCCAATATGGACGATCTCGTCCATATTTGCCTGCAGTTCTATGGAGCCGCGTGACGGGGGGGAGTGAAGAAACTTCACTCCCCCCATCACTGCCCCCCCGCCGCCGGGTCGCTCGTCGCACGTATCCGCCGTCGGGCAGCTCGGCGGCGGGTCGGCCAGTGTGTAGGGCCCCTTAGATTTGGGTGGGTTATTTTGTTTCTGTGCAGGGTAAAAACTGGCTGCTTTATTTTTACACTGCAATTTAGATTTCAGTTTGAACACACCCCACCCAAATCTGACTCTCTAGTCTCTGCACATGTTATATCTGCCCCCCCCCCCCCTGCAGTGCACATGATTTTGCCCAAATGCTAACAAATTTGCTGCTGCGATCAACTCTGAATTACCCCCTGTGTTTGAGTTTGAACCCACCCATCTCAAATCTAAATGGCCCTGCACACTGGCAGATTTGCCGCCAAGGTGCCCGGCGGCCGATATGGCTGACGGATGAGCCGGCGGCAGGGGGGGGGGGTGTGACAGAGGGAGTGAAGTTTCTCACTCCCCACTTCACCCAGCCCCATAGCCCTGCAGGCTAATATGGACGAGATTGCACGGGGCCTCGCATCGTTGGTGCATACACACTGAAAGATATGAACGAGATCGTTCATATCTTTCAGTGTAATCGCTAAGTGTGTAGGGCCCATTAAACTCTTTGCACATTTTGGACCTGATTCTTAAAAGGGCCCATACATCAGCAATCACAATTTATTGTTTCACAGATCCTGTGAATTTTTTTTCCACAGATCTATTGGATCTATTGTTTCCCCAATCCATCTAACTTTGCCTATATATTACAGATATGTTTCTGTGATTTGCAGATCATTTTCCGCAAATACAGATCTGCCAATCTTGAAAGTTCATCAGTTTGCTAGAAAAGGTCTGTAAATATATATGTTGTTTACATGCACTAGCAATCTACAGCCCCAATTGATCTGTGAAATGAAACATGTTGAAATACCTAATTTAACAATCCTAATAAATTTTTGGTCGGTATCTGTTATCTGTGAACCTCATACATTGCAGATTTATTTGCACAATTGTTTGCAAAATGCCAAATTGCCCAATTGATTGCTGATGTATGGGGGCCTTTAGTTGTTTGATGTTTGGGGTCTGCGCAAGCACAGAATGGGACTTTTGATGCAGCTCACAGCCCCTGTCATTTGGGGGGTGGAGCAGGGGAGGCCCCTGGCACCATTCTTCAAAATGGAGGGGTGTCGCCCCCATTTTAGAGGTGTGACGGATCCAATGTCTGCATCGTTGGATGGATCCTACTGCCAGTTTGTGTAAGCTCCCCAGTGCCTGTAACCATTGGGAATTGCGACCGATGGTGGTGATGGTGATCTGAGCTGCATCCTCAGTTGTAGCACTTATACCCTTGCTAATGCTAACAGGAGGCATCTATCTCCTACAGACGCCTGCTGCTGCATTAGAATTTTTATTAGACATAATTGCACACCTGCTTCCTTGCGGCTGTGCATTTCCTTGAAAACATGAATCGGGACCAAGCGCCGCCTCCTCCTATGCAAAGAATGGGTGCCGGGTTGCCTTAACCTGGCAGAGAATGGGTGCCGGGTCTCCAAGCGCCGCCTCCTCCTATGCAGAGAATGAGTGCTGGGTCGCCTTGACCTGGCTTACCGATTCGCACTGCATGCATACTGGGTCGATTCTGGCTTCAGCCCAGCACGCTCGACCCAGGATATTCCTGCAGGATCCTTTCAGACTAAGCGAAATCCTGGGTTTATGTGCGTTAACGTGCAATAACCCAGGAAATTTATGTTAGTCTGAAAGGGTTATTAATCTCTCACTTTGGAGGGCATACTCTCACAAAGAATCTGCAACTAGTATGGGACTGCTGCAAGTTCCAATGACTGATGGGGCATTGCCAAGAGAAAGATGAGAGACATGAGACCGAAACAACACAGAAGAGCTGAAGGCCGCTATTGAAGCATCCTGGTCTTCCATAACACCTCAACAGTGCCACAGGCTGATAGAATCCATGCCACGCCACATTGAGGCAGTAATTCATGCAAAAGAGCCCAAACCAAGTACTGAGTACATATGCATGATTATACTTTTCAGAGGGCCAACATTTCTGTATTTAAAATCCTTTTTTTTAATTGATTTTATGTAATATTCTAATTTCTTGAGATTTTGGATTTGGGGTTTTCTTAAGCTACTGTATAAGCCACAATCATCAAAATTATGACAAATAAAAGCTTGAAATATCTCACTTTACATGTAATGAGTCTATATAAAAAGAGATGTGCAATTCAGGCTTTGTGTTCTGATCTTGTATCTGGATCCCCGCTCATGTTTTGGATCTGGATTGGTTTTGTCAAAACCACCCTTTCGGGTTTTGGTTTTGGATCTGGATGATTTAAAAAAAAAACATAAAAACAGCTAAAATCACATAATTTGGGGGTAATTTTGATCCTACAGTATTATTAACATCAATAACATTCATTTCCACTCATTTCCAGTCTATTCTGAACACCTCACAATATTGTTTTTAGAGCAAAAGGTTGCACCAATGTCGCTGGACAACTAAGCTAAGCGATACAAGTGAGCAGTACAAACACCTGGCCCATCTAGGAGTGGCACTGCAGTGGTAGACAGCATGGAAGTTTAAAAAATAGGCCCCAAAGAGCACATCATGTAAATACAAAAAAAGAGGTGCACCGAGGTCGCTGGATGACTAAACTAAGTGATACAAGTGGACGGCACAAACACCTAGTCCATCTGGGAGTGGCACTGCAGTGGCAGACAGGATGGCACTTTTAAAAACTAGGCCCCAAAGAGCACATAATGCAAAGAAAATAAAGAGGTCCAAGATGGAATTGTCTTGGGCCCTCCCACCCACTCGGGCCCTACCACCCTTATGTTGTTTAAACAGGACATGCACCCATCATTTCAGCAACAGGTGGTCCCCCTGGAAAAAGTTTGCCAAGTTCTCCGAATTATAGCTAGCTATAAATATACCACCTCCTTCTTTGATGACTTTTCACATTATGAGAAGACACAAGAAGAAGAGGACAGTGTCAAGAAGGTGATTAAAAATTAGAGAGGCACACGCAATCAGGAACAACACACAGACTTTCACCTCCACTCCTATATTGGTGTGGAACAGAAAGGACTTCAACCAAGCAAATATATAATTATTAATTACCACATTACTGGACAAACTGAAAAACTAGAGGCCAAGGCCTCCAAAATTGTACCCCCTTCTCCATGTTCAGAGATTAAAATAATCTCGGATTTAATGCTGGGATGTACATAAACTGGTGTATACCACAGGATCAAGATTGGATATTTTCCCCGCCACGGAGTCTGGAGACTTATTTTGTGAAAATATCATGGGTTTCTGTTTTTCCATTTTTCTATTGCATTTTTATTTACATATTTTGTGGCAGATGCCTTATTTTTGCTTTTCACAGCTTCCAGTTACATGCATGTGAGCATACCTGTGTGTCTTGTTGATTTTAATCATATTTTATTTTTAAATAAAGCAGCCCCTTAGATGTTTTAGCAGCCCCTCCTGAGCCCCCACAGCAGCCTCAGATGGGGTAAGTTGAATTAGGGTGGGTTCAGTAAAGTATTAAGCACGACTGTGCAGTGAATTTTTTTGTTATTGAGCCCCTGCCCTAGTGGAGCTTACCACTCTACAGTAGAAACTCATTTCATACTATAAGTAGGACTGTTGGAGGAAGCAATGCTAACCTCTGTGCCCACAGCATGCCTCAACCTGGCAAGCCAGACATCTTCCTGGCTGTAAGCCACCATGAGAAACCATAATGGGCCTTATTCAGTAACTGTTTGTGCCTCACAGGAGCTCCTGGCCCATCTAGGCAGCATCCCATATAGGGCAGCACCCCTGGAATGATGTGGCAAAGAAAAGACATGCAAGATGGAATTGTCCTCGGGCTCTCCCACCCACCCTTATGTTATATAAACAGGGCATGCACACTTCAACAAACCAATCATTTCAGCGACAGAGTCTGCCACATGAATGTGGCTGAAATTATTGGTTTGTTTGGGCCCCCACCAAAAAAAGAAGTAATTAATCTCTCCTTGCACAAACTGGCTCTACAGTGGAAAGATGTCGTCCTCATCCTCAGATTCCCCCCCTTCAGTGTTTACATCCTCACAGAGGAGTAATATTCAAACCAAACCACATCATTTAGGTGTCAGTGGACTGCTTACGCTATTACCCAAAGTTTCTGAACTTGACAATGACTTATGATGAATGCGCTGCAGGTGACGTATAAGGGAGGATGTTCCAAGGTGGTTAACGTCCTTACCCCTACTTATTATGGATTGACAAAGGCAACAGATGGCTTGACACTTGTTGTCCGGATTTATGGAGAAATAACTCTACACCGAAGAGGTGGCATTTTTGGTATTTTGCACAGACATGACAATGGGCTTTTTCATCCCATAGCCAACAACTGTCTCCACTGATGCCTTATTCAAACAAACCACATCACCATCAGAATCCTCATCTTGAACTTCCTCCGCAGCACCAGCTACACCCATATCTTCCTCATCCTGGTGTACTTCTACAGTGACATCCTCAATCTCAATATCAACAACTGGACTGGCGTTGCTTCTCCCAGCACTTGCACAGGGCATGCAAATTATGGTAGGAGCCTCTTCTTCCCATACAGTGTTGTGAAGATCCAGCCTAGACATCGCAATCATGGACAGTGCCAGCACCCCTGTATTTTCACAATACCCCTGTAATTTTACAGCATACAAGAAAAGGCCAGTGTACGTTTATTTTCACTGCACCCCTTTATTTTTACAGCATACAGCCAGCATACAGGACCAGTGTACTTTTATTTTAACAACAGCACCCCTGTATTTTTACAGCATACAGGACCAGTGTACTTTTATCTTAACAGCAGCACCCCTGTATTTTTACAGCATACAGGACCAGTGTACTTTTATTTTAACAACAGCACCCCTGTATTTTTACAGCATACAGGACCAGTGTACTTTTATTTTAATAGCAGCACCCCTGTATTTTTACAGCATACAGAACCAGTGTACGTTTATTTTAACAGGACCCCTATATTTTTACAGCATACAGGACCAGTGTACTTTTATCTTAACAGCAGCACCCCTGTATTTTTACAGCATACAGGACCAGTGTACTTTTATTTTAACAGTAGCACCCCTGTATTTTTACAGCATACAGGACCAGTGTAATTTTATTTTAACAGCAGCATCCCTGTATTTTTACAGCATACAGGAGCAGTGTACATTGATTTTCACTGCACCCCAGAATTATTACAGCATACAAAACAGGGCCAGTGTACATTGATTTTACTGCACCCCTGAATTATTACAGCATACAAGACAGGGCCAGTGTACATTGATTTTACTGCACTCCTGAATTTTTGCAGCATACAAGACAGGGCCAGTGTACATTGATTTTACTGCACCCTAGAATTATTACAGCATACAAGACAGGGCCAGTTTACATTTATTTTAACAACAGCACCCCTTAATTTTTTATAGCATACAAGACAGGGCCAGCACCCCTGTATTTTCACTGCATACAGAAGGACAGTGCCTCTGCCCACTGTATAACACAGTGACAGCCAGGACAGTAACAGCACCCATGTACAGCTGTAGTACCCCTAACTGCACATGAAACACTAGTGACAGTCTGGACAGCACCCCTAACATCACAGTGACAGGACAGCACCCCTAACAGCACCTCTAAATAGCACATGCTGATTTCACCCGACGCCACCACCCACAGAGCGAGACAGAGGCCTGTCTCCCTCACTCTTCAAGTCCGGAGTGAAAATGGCGGCGATGCGTGGCTGTTTATATGGAATCCAAAACAAATGAGAATCCGACACCGGGATGATGACGTTTTGCCTCGTTCTGGTATCAGAGCCTCTCCGGAAACTGGCTGGACTCGGAAACTGGCTCGGAACGGGATGTGGGGGGGGGGGGGGTTTCAGTTCTCTTGAGATCTGAATCTGCTCATCGCTCTATATATATTAGTTTCACCTATTAAGTTGAATTACTGAAATAAATAAACTTTTGCACGATATTCTAATTTTCTGAGTTTCACCTGTATAGTATTAACCTCTAACTTGTGAATTTATATGTCTAGTCATCGTCGCTGAAGATCCTCTGTCTAGGGTAGTATGATGAACAAGATAAGGTAAAAAGAAATCCCACCAGGGGCGGATTGGTAACTAAAAGTGGCCCTAGAAATATTTATCTCACATGGACAGCAGCAGTGCCCCTAACCCCTACCTGTGCCATCTGCCCACCTATGCCCACCCAACTGACATACAAGATCAAATTAATGGTGAACCAGCACACAGCAAGTATTATAAATGAAAAATATATACAGGTTGAGTATCCCATATCCTAAATGCTTGGGACCAGAAGTATTTTGGATATCAGATTTACCGTATTTCGGAATAATTGCATACCATAAGGAGATATCATGGCGATGGGACCTAAGTCTAAGCACATAATGCATCTGTATTTCATATACACCTTATACACACAGCTGAAGGTAATTTTAGCCAAGATTTTTAATAACTTTGTGCATTAAAAAAAAGTTTGTGTACATTGAGCCATCAGAAAAGAAAGGTTTCACTATCTCAGTCTCACTCCAAAAATTCTGTATTTGGGAATATTCCATATCTGGGAATATTTGGATATGGGATACTCAACCGGTGTGTGTGTGTGTGTGTGTGTGTGTGTGTGTGTGTGTGTGTGTGTGTGTGTGTATATATATATATATATATATATGGGACGTGCGGTGAGCCTGCCATAGACTTTTTACTCCAGAGTTTTGGCTATAAAAATTATTAGAGTAATGCAAATAACATATTTCAAACACATTCTTTGTATTTTTCATATACTTTATACAGCCAAAACTCTGGCACAAACGTTTGTATGACAGGAAAGGCTCTTCCTCACCTGCCTCACCCCACCGCACGTCACTGAATTATATATATATATATATATATATATATATAAATTTCCTAATCCTAATGTGTAAGATACAATGTGGCATATAACAAGTTTATGATTCACAAATAGATTAGCCTAGTTATAAGGCTCTTGCAGTAAGTGGGTAAACTTGTAGTCAGAGAAAGTACAGACAGAGGACTGTGGGTCTTATTCAGGTTTGTTAGAAAACCACAAAAGCACATTAAGGGACAAAACCAAGTTGCACTGCAGGTGGGGCAGATGTAACATGGGCAGAGAGATTTATATTTGTATATAGCCTGATGTGAGGTATATACCGATGCTGTATATACAGTGCTGTGAGATGATGGATGACAGAGTTGCTGTACTGCAGAAAATGCACCACGTTGGAATAAGAGAATAAATGGGGACAATGCAATGTGTGAATGTAATGAGTGCCGTTCGAATGTCTGTCAAATCGGGGTGGGGTGACATGTCAACAAATGAAATAGGCCTTCACAGACATGCTGGCCCATCAGGAGTCTTTCCTGAGAGCCCTATGGCTGATCCCATTCTATTCCCACCTATGTTAGTGGATTTATACTCCGTGAAGGACATAGTTTTGGAGAGGTGTGATTTATATGGCACCTGAATAGTATGGCTGCATGTGCTCACATCTGTGTGCATGGAATTTTTGCGGGACACAAAGCCTGGACAATTGTCACCAAGAAGGAAGCAAAATTCACCAAGAAGGAATTCAATATGGAGGAACAGTGATGGGAGTAAAGCAAGAGAGAGCATATAAATGCACACTTTGGCAAAACCATGTTGTATTGCAGGTGGGACAGATTTAAAATGTACAGAGAAATTTACATTTGTTAGGGGTGTGTCCATAATCAAATCTAAACTGCAGTGTTAAAATAATGCACTCCAATATTTGTAGGTCTGGAACCTGATCCCTAAAGGAAGGAGTAGGGCCTCAGGCAGTGGGGCCTACCGGTGGTTTCCCTGGTAGCCCTCTGGGCCAGTCCGACCCTGGGTGTGGTGTAGTCAGCCACTTACCTTAATCCCGCTCTCTCAGCTTCTCCTTGAATGCAGATGAAGATGAAAGAGAAAGAAATTTTTTACAGCAAGACAGAAACAAGATGAAAGGGAACCACCTACTTATCAGGATCAGGCATTCACCATCACTGGTGCAAGCACCTAAACAATTCTTTGTTACCAACGTGTGCTCTCATGCGAGGTGACAACTGTCAGTGATGACCACCTAGCAGTTTATCTGGCCTACTTGAGTCAGACATACTTGGCCCGATGATGAAAAGGGATGTGTTCACATCGCCCACAGTAATCATGTTGCCATTCATAATGTTGACACTAAAATGCCGACATGCAATATAGACAGTAACGAAAAACTTGTGCTCCAATTCAATAGTGCAGCACCCAAAAAGCTGAGGTGGTCACCTACACCTCCAAATCACAAATGGAAAACAAATACCTGCAATTAGATGCACAAATCCCAGACGGTGCACAGAAATTGCAAGTATTTGTTTTCAAAATGCCGACATGATTCAACAAGTTGACATGTGCCATGTTGACATCCTCAGATTGCCGACATCTTCACACTGTTGACATCTAAAATGTCACCATGTTAAATGTTAACATTCTCAGAATGCTGACAGTTACGGTTGGTGGGAGAGTTAATGTTAGCATTTAGGTATAGGGGTAGATAACCTGTCAGAATACTAGAGAATCACAGGTTTACACTGGATGTCACTGTCATATAACCGCAATGTGAAAGAAGAAATAAGGAATGCGCCAGAACCACGCAAGTGACCGCTTTGCCATCATGTAGGTTAGGTTGACATTCAGTCATGTTGTCATGTCTTCTGTGTAGACTTGATAAATGTTGCATGATCACCGTCAATATGCTTAACATGCCAAAATACTGTATGTAGACATGAGAACTGTCGACATAACATACTGCACCACAGTGAGACACAGACAGCTGATACACAGATGATATGTCTTAGCACCCACTTGCATCAGATAGGCTGGGACTACAAGGGACATACAACACAAACAGCTAAACTAGACAGGGTAACTGGTAATTTTTATGGATAAGTCACTGCAGTTTGTTACAGATGTGTACTTTTACATCTTTGCTCCATGTGCTACAAGTCATTTTACACATAAAGCGTGAGTACCATGTGATTCGGTAGCGCCAAGTGTCTTTTTTGTGTTTTTCCGCAAAAATGCATATTAGAAGTAAGATAATGTAATAGGATGCACAAGCAGCTGCTGTTGATTAAAATTATATGCAACATGCCTATATTCTGTGTGTGACTGCGATTGTAATTGCATACAAAATGCTATGCTATAGTGTTTACATGGAAACCCCCAGATACAGCCGCAATTACACACAGAATATAGGCATGCTGAATATCATTTCAATTAGCAGAAGCTGCTTGTGCGTCCTATTACATTATGAACCATTTTCATGTAAAAAAAAACAGGAAAAAAGATGCTTGGTGCTACCAAGTTCCGCCACGGCATGGCGCCACTTCAAAGGCTGCTTAGCGTGACTGCAGCAAGGATGTAAGAGGACACATCTGTATCAGCACAGAACACACTCTCACGGCTTAAATACCAATATAGTATTTTCCCACCGATGCTAGCCTCACTTACAGTGACAGATGGACCCTACAACTGACCCTAAGGGGGACATGTACTAAGCAGTGATAAAAGTGGAGAAGTGAGCCAGTGGAGAAGTTGACCATGGCAACCAATCAGCTGCACTGTATATGTTTATAGTATGCAAATTATAAATGTTACGTCAATGCTGATTGGTTGCCACGGGCAACTTCTCCACTGGCTCACGCCTCCACTTTTATCACTGCTTAGTACTTAGTCTTAGTCTAATGCATGAACAACAGGCTAAGTGTGGTGCAGGGTTGGGTAAGAAATCCAACAGCCTAACCCTAACCTCTCCCTCCTGCAGCCTAACAGGACCATGGGGGTCATTCCGAGTTGATCGCACACTGCCGATTTTCGCAGCGATCAGGTTAAAAAATGGCAAAACTACGCATGCGTATGCACCGCAATGCGCACGTGCATAGTACGAATACAAAGAGCATTGTTGCTGTGCAATGCTTCTAGCGACGAATCCATTCGCACAGCCGATCACAAGGAGATTGACAGGAAAAGGGCGTTTATGGGTGTCAACTGACCGTTTTCTGGGAGTGGTAGGGAAAATGCAGGCGTGACCAGGTGTTTGCAGGGCGGGTATCTGATGTCAATACCGGGACCTCTGACGCTAGAATCATCGCACAGGATAAGTAACTACAGGGCTAGTCTTGTTTTGCACAAAATGTTTTTGTACCGCTCGACTGCACATGCGATTGCACACTTGCAAAGCAAAAATACACTCCCCCGTTGGTGGCGACTATGTGTTTGCATGGCTGCTAAAAGTAGCTAGCGAGCGATCAACTCGGAATGAGGGCCCATGTGCGGTTGATTTACTCTGACCTCTACATCAGGCCTTTAGAGATACGGTGCTCATTATGGATTCAGAGGCAGATCAACTCTAGGAAAGGGAGTCCTGCTTGAGATACTTTACAGTCTAGATTCCATCTACCTAGCTCTTAGATTCTCAAACTCGGCCCTCATGGCACCCCAACGGTCCAGGTTTTAGGTATATCCATGGCTCATCACAGTTGGTTAAATCAAATTGACTGAGGTGCTAATTAAGTCACCTGCGGCCAAGCATGGATAAACTTAAAACCTGGACCGTTGGGATGCCTTGAGGGCCACATTTGAGAACCTCTGACCTAGCTGTAGATGGGATCACTCTTCAGAACCAGTCCTGTATTTTCTATGTTGAAATGCTTAGCGATATATAACTTTTTGTGTCCACTGTGTGATACTGTAGTAAAATAATTTTTTCCCATAATTCATTAAAGAAACACAAGCATCTTAATGCAATCAAGGATAACTAAACACAATTCATTACTCCATGACAATAATGTACATAACAAACAACTATACTGTATGTGAGGCTCTTCGGCAGCAAGATCAATGCTAGAGCAGTTCATGATACTGACAACTCAAAATTTTTAGATATGGAAACAGTATGTAATGTTTCAGTTTAAATAATAATATTGTTTTTAAAAACACTTATATGTTAATTTACCAATGCAAAATAATACAAAACAGAAGATATAAAACCTGAAAAACAATATCACAATCCTAAACAATAAGGGCATTTGGACTTGATTAATTGAATTATGTTTTTATAGATTTTTTATTAAATTATATGTAAGTAAAGCTTATTTGATATACATGCTTTGCCTTGTATTTCCATGATCCAGATAAAACACAACACAATTTTATCAGCCAGCTGCATATGTGCAGAGTTTCATTTTAATTAGCTTTAAGATTCCTAGCTTAGATGGCATAGCAGGGGTCCCTAATTATCTTCACAAGCCAATGATCATCCCAAAATGTGAAGAGCAATTAAGGCAGCAGGTAGTTGGACGCCAGCATTCAGTCATTTAGTTATAAGCAGGAGTTCCCAGATATGTAAAATGAACAAAGCAATTGCCAGTTATGGCATTGGAATATGTACACTGATTGTCATTACAACAATGTAATGCTTGTGGCAAATCTAACAAGGAGCTTACATTAATATGGGAATTAAAGTCCCCATATCAAATTATGTTGCTCTGTCAGTAGGCTCTTCCTTCCTACTCAATGAAATTGTAATAGTTAACATGATGAGGAGTATGTGACAACCATTTGTCCATATATATATTTCTTGTACATACAGTAGTTGTTGGAAAGTTGATGTCAATTACAAGGAATGATTTGGCAGCTTTCAAATGTGCACAATCTCCGAGGATAGACAAAAATCTATGAAATGTCATAACAAAAGGAAAGCAAACTAGTCTTTTACAACTGTTTTTTAACTAAATTATCTTTTAAATAGTTTTATTGTTTGAATGAAAATATTTTAAATGAGTATTATATCATCATATCTGCTTATTATTTATTTATATCCTTATGCATATTTTTGAAATTATTATTTTAGTTGTATCCCCATCCGCATGCTATGATTGTTACATTCCTGGTGCTCAGAACAAGAGAGATGTTGCGTAGTGAGTCCAGAGCACCAGAACGTGACGCTGAAATAAGGTGTGGTATGGAAATAGCCCCTAGCAACCTACCTCCATTGTTTCACCCGTGTGGTCCGTTCACGCCTGCGTGACTATGGTTTCTTGGACCTACGGCAGCCGCGTTTGAAGGGCGGATTAGGTCTGCCCAACTCCGATGCCTCCAGGTCTTAGAGTGAGACAAGGCGTGAACCGAGACAGGATAATAACAAGGGGACCTCTAACTAAAGCAAACAGAAGGCTAGGGGCTACTAACAACCCTAAAACTAAATATATGTGCGGCACGCCGCCAAAGGAAAAGGACAACAAAAGATACCACTGTCCACACCCCACACGGCACCGTCGTGTACCGGGGAGGACAGTGAAAAGCGGAAACCTCCGCAAAAACACCAGTATAAAACAAATGCAAGGACTAAGCGGCCTAGGCCGCAACACCCGGCAGAAGCCGCTACTCACGAAACCGGGAGAGAACCCCAATAAGCGAGAACCCCCAGATGACTGCAACAGGTTCACTTGGACTGGAAGGATTCCCAGGACCGGCTTCAGAACTCCAGGACTCAGGAGCGCAGGGAGCAGGATCGACCAGATTCAGCAGACTAGGAACAAACTTTGCAAGGCAGGAACAGCATACAGGAAGCTATCACCGGCGAGGCTGCAGTGTGCTGACTCCCATAAAAAGGCCCTGCTGGCCAATGACAGGAGGGCCAGCAAGACCAGCCCCCAGACCCTAATTAATAGTTGCCGTGCAGCTGCCCTGCTGCACGAACAACTAATCCAGTTTTATCTGGCAACGGGGAACGCGGTCCGCCAATGGCGTCCCCGTTGCCATGGACCCGGTGGCTGTGGACACCAGGCGTCCTAGCGTTGCCAGGGACCCGGCGGCTACAGTACGCATGGCATCCTGTCATTGCTAGGCGCCGGGCGGGCAGCGAGGGAGGTGCGGCGGCCGTGAGCGTCGCTCAGAAGCAGACCGAGCTGCGCCGCGGACCGCGTCACCTAACAATGATTGAGCATGGAAGTTATCCTTCACAGCCATGACACTATGGGGGTAATTCAGACCTGATCGCTGCTGTGCGTTTTCACACAGCGGGCGATCAGGTCCAAACTGCGCATGCACCGCAATGTGCAGGTGCGTCGCACGGGTACAAAGTGGATCGCTGCTCAGCGATGTGTTTGTGCGATGGATCTGTTCGCACGGGCGATCACAAGGAGATTGACAGGAAGAAGGCGTTTGTGGGTGTCAACTGACCATTTTCAGAGAGTGTCTGGAAAAACACAGACGTGTCTATGCGTTTGCAGGGAGGGTTCCTGACGTCAATTCCGGTCCCGGACAGGCTGATGTGATCGCAGCGGCTGAGTAAGTCCTGGGCTGCATGGAGACTGCACAAAATCTGTTTTTACAGCTCTGCTACACATGCGTTCGCACACTTGCACAGCTAAAATACACTCCTCCTGTAGGAGGTGACTATCTGATCGCAGCAGTGAAAAAATCGCTTGCTAGCAATCAGGTCTGAATTAGGCCCTATCACACTCCCATAGACCAATTAAATGTGTTCTCATGACCATTTTACTGAAAGAGTTCTCCATGGAAGGACGGAAAAATCCAACCGCACTTGTGCTATTTGACAGTGTGGGTACTGATATCTGTCAGTGTGGGCAGGCCTTTCCTGACACATGCACAGTATGCTGATATCAACAAGATCCATCCACATTTCCACTTGCTCCCCACTCAGAATCATATCTTAAAGTGCACTACTCTATATCCAAAATGCTTGGGACAAGAGGTATTTTGGGTGGTATCCGGATGACAGGTCGTCAGTTAAAAGGTCACAAGCAATAGGGCGACACCACATGGTCGACATGCATATGGTCGACGGATTCAAATGGTCAATGTGACTGGTTGACACAGCATATTGTCGACATGAGTTTTTAGGATTTTTTTTCATTCTTGGGACTTTTTCATACTTTACCATCCACGTAGACTATAATTCAGAACTGTAACCTGAGTGATGTGAGCCATGCAAGGGGACACGGAACACTAATTAATGCTGGAAGGGAGATTTTGACACCAAAATAACATTAAAAACTAATGTTGACTGTCACGATGCTGCCAGCCAGTTCCACAAATACGCCAATTTGAGAATTGCCACATGTGACGTGGTGGTCACTTTTGACCCACGGGATTAATCAAACACCTTAGCTGCCACCAGCAAAGGGAAATTTAGCGTCTGAATGCAAGGTAGCCTTCATTTCTACCTGTCACACACACTGCAATGCTAAGAAAAGTAGGTAGACATGAGCCACATGGGCCTTCGTTCATAAGAATCACAGAATCAGAACTAAAATTAGATATTTAATTTCAAGAATACTTGAGCTTTAGTTACAAAAAGGTTACAAAAATTATTAAGAATATTTTCAAAACACACGCAGAATACAGCAATCTCAACAAATGAAAAGTAATAAAAAATACAGAAAACCTAACTCACTTACTCAAACGAACTTAGGTGATTCCGTTGTGGGGGAGTTTCACAGAATAACTCAGGTCATCTACAACATATTGTTGAGTCCTCAAGAGATGCACTTTCTGTCCCAGTGAGAGATATAAATATAGGCCTCAGCTTCATCAGCCCACACCCTTGGAATTTTTAACTACTTCCCTGCTGGACACTAAACATACACCATTTTTACATACTTGTTGCTTGGCAACAGGCAGGGGGGAGGGGGTGTAGCCCAAAGGCATACTGTATGAATCTCTTTCAAAGAGAGTGAGGTCTGGGCTCTAGGTGTCACATCTTCCTTAGCATGGAGTTGTGGATTTGAACTTCTACAGGTTTATGACATTAGCCAGGAAATCGGATTCCTGGACATTCCAGTCAGGGCATTTGTCCCATTTCCCTGGTAATTTTGTGTGTGAAGCAAAGTTTGTGTTTATTGAACCATCAGAAAGAAAAAGGTGTCACTATCTCAGTCACATTGAGAAAATTCTGTATTTCGGAAAATTCCATATTTCTGAATTTTTGAGATGGGAGACTCGACCTGTATTAGTATTCTGATGCTCTCGCTCCACATAGTAAATGCATTTTTATTTTTAAAAAGTTTCATTGTTTTATCTAGATGCATTTCATACAGAAAAGAGCAGAGAAGGGAAAGGGGGGGGGGGGGGGGCATGATAGAAACTTTTAAATACAGTATATCAAAGGTTTTAACAAAGTCCAGGAGGGGAACATTCTCCAAATGAAGAGAAGCAATAGGACATTTGAAATTTGAGGAAAAATGACTTCACAGAAAGGGTAGTGGACAAGTGGAATAGCTTCCGATCAGAGGTGGTAGAGGCTAAGACAGTAGAGCAATTTAAACATGCATGGGATAAACATAAGGATATCCTTACAAAGAAATGAGGATCAAATAATATTTGAAATAAAAAATTTGGTAAAAAAAATAAAAAAGGGGGCAGACTAGATGGGCCAAATGGTTCTTATCTGCCGTCAACTTCTATGTTTCTATGTTAAAAGCACATTTACATGTAGGCAAAAAAATAATCTAGTTAATGAATGTAATTGAAAGATTGAAATGTAAAAATATAACACATGAAATAATGATAGTCTTAGTGCCCACCTTATAAGCATGACTTTAGGCCTCATTCAGATTTAACCACAGGTCTGTGTCCGGGAATCTGCGGCTGCAAAATGTCTGTTCTGTGCATGCACAAAACAGGTCTTATGATCTTGCCCGCACTTCCCCTCTGCCAATGCCTGATTGATAAACAGCGGCATTGAGTGGATGAGGCTGCATTACCAGAAATGGGGGGGGGGGGTGTTGTCCCTATTTTCTCGGAGTGGAGAACCAGGGGTCTGCTTGTCACTGTGCAGACTTCCCGGCCTTGCTGCCCCTGCTTCCATCGATCAGCTGAGTAAGTTGAAACATACTAAGCTGGCTATCTGTGTGGTTCATTGCGACCGATGGTTGCGATGTTGGATTCCAGCTTGCAAAATTGTTCGCAGTGCTGGGATTGCAGAAAAATGCAGGAGACATTTACTGAGTTTTCTCCTTCATGTCCCTCCTTAAGACTGAACGAAAATACAATGCTGCTTGCATGCAGCATTGCATTTCCATCCACCTCTGAATTAGGCCTTTAGTTAATTAGGCCCTTAAGTTATAAGCAATATTTTAGGAGAAAAGAGTAAAAGTTATAATTAAGTTTCCAAAAGTTATAGTCGGCAGGGCTTTGAATTTTTAGTTTTGCTGAAAATGCTACAGTGTAGACTCCAGTAATTCAGGGAGTCATCATGCTCTGTCCTAAGATGGCCAAAAAGATCTCAAAGATCTCTATTGAGCATGTGCAGAAGCCATCTTTACTGTGAGAGACTTTGAAGAGTATGTGGTGGAAGACAGAAGGCTCCAGCGAGACCGGCAATTACCTGTGTTCCACAGAGTTTTCCAGCATCCCTGCACCGCTACCCATTTGCAGCATACACTCATATGTACATGTAACAGTGAGTATAGCTCTACATGCTATCTATTCAGAAACCAAACACCACTGTTTAAGTAACTGAGCTTTTCATATTTTAAGTCATGCAAGTGTTGTGATGTTCTGGGTATTTTGCTCAGTAGAGTGGCCAGTGGTACAGTATTTGGGTGCTCAAGGGTCACCATACAGCTGTTCTGGGTTTTCATAAATAAATGATGCTTTAATGTTGCCAGCATAAAGAACAGAAATAAGAAACAACCTAACCCCAATTCAGGGAACTACCTCACTTCTTCAGCCCTCTCTGTCAAGGCAGCTAGTCCATGCATATAATCACACAAAGTCTTAGTCTTTCCTTCTTCTTACATGTATTGCCACAGGCTTCCTGGTCCCCACTTGCCTGACTTGGCTGTCACAGCCCCACCTGGGATGTATCCCCTGGGCAGTAGATGTGTAGGTGTAGCAATTCCCCTTTTTAAACCCATTTGGGCAGATCCCAGCATCACTGCACAGATTCAGCAGCTCACTTATGCCACCTAGCTTCATTCTGCCAATGTACATGCACAGAAGACAGATAACGCATCAGCATACTGATAAATGCCTTCCCTGCACCTACAGTACGTAGTGTTAGTACAATTGTAAGAGTGATCTTATGCAGCTGAGATTAAAGAGAGGAAACTCAAAATTAAGTGTCCTGATTGCCCCCACACTTTATTTTGCCCTTCCTGGACAGAAATAATCTTAGGTTATGACACAAAAGACAAAGGCAACCACCAATGTTTTAACACTATGGGCCGGATGTAATGGCTTGTGAGACGGCTGGAGCTCCGAGACTCCGCCCGATCTTGCTCATTTTTTTAAAGCAGCACATTTTTACAATGCAAAACCAATCAGGTTTTGCCTTGTAAACGTTTGTAGCTTTAAAAAAAAAAAGTACGAGCTCGGCCGGAGTCTCGGAGCTCCAGCCGTCTTGCAAGCCATTACATCCGGCCCCTTGAGTCTGTATACAGTAATTGGACGCCCTCTTGAGGATCCACTGTCCTCTTATAGTATTGAGCAGTCTGGAAAGACATTGCCATGCCTTCCCCAAAATAATGCTATACTGTAGGACTGGTGATGCAGAATTGATGCAACACTAATGGTTGAAATATGCAGTTAGCCAACCAGAAGCCAGTATATAGAGCTACTGACTGTCATGATCATTGGTGCACATCATTGCTCCAGCCCAACACCATCTGCAAGACTCACCTCCTGAGAGTGGTATCTGGATCTGTTTCTAGTCTTGAATCCCAATTGCATTAACACAACATTACTGTACATAGCCTACTGTACACTTGCCTGCCTCTTCCTTCCCTCTTCTGTCTCTCCCAGATGTAAGCTTAAGTTATGACAACATCTGTATTTTAGCAAGCATGCGCAGTACGGAAATGGGAATTGTGCACAATAACAACTTTACATGGCCCCCACTGCTTCAGAGTTCTTCCAGGTTACACATATATTCCTTGCCCTTGGCTGCACTGGCTGCATCCATTCCAATATTTTAATCAGTTTTTAAACTAGTGCAGTTTTTACATAGCAGCCCCTGTCTTCAATGATCACAAGGATTACCTAATATACTGATTTCAAAGAAAACTGGTCACAGTCATCTGAGGAGTATGTCAATGTCATCTATCATTTTCTTAAGCTAGAGAAATGTTATTTAAGTCTTTGATATACTGTATTTCTTTTGAAAAAAATAATGAATTTTAATAAACCTGCTCAACTCTTATTGGGGCTAAACTAATAACAGGCTCCTGTGTGTCATGTAGTAACGTATGTCTGGCAGGCTATCTCCTAAAATAGCAATTATGCAAAAACCATTGCAATTTATTCTGCTGAAAAAAAAGATGTAGGGAAAAAGGAAGCAATTTATTAGCTGTTTACAAGATTATTTAGCTAACAGGCTCCTTTGGGTGCCAAAAATAAATATGTAAACAGCTGTGTTGCTTCATCCATCCCAGCAACTGAATTTTAATGTATTTCTCACTGACTGTTCACATTTTTAAATGCAAATACTTTTTACTTTTTCTTTCTATAGCACTTTTGACTGTCAGTGACTCTTCATGGTCAACAATGTTGCAGAGTATGCACACAGGGTTGCCATCAGAAATTGTGAGGCCCGGGACTGACAAAAGAGACAGGGCCCCTCTGCCCCCCCCCCCCCCCCCCCCCCAAAAAAAAAAAAAAGATTCTACAGTACCGCTCCAAACCTATATGATGTCATACATTGTGATATTACATATAGGTGGAGTGTGGCGGGCCTAGAGGAATGGTTCACAGAGAGCTGAAGTGCAGTTGACGGCTTGTTTTAAGAAGTCCTTCTTGTGCATTAGCCTTCTGTTGTTTCACAGCCTGGTGAAGCTCTCCAGGTATTGGTGCTAGGAGCTAGAGGTGGGCCCCCCTCTCTGTAAGAGCCCTGGATCACCAGGCCCCACAATTCCACCATGATGGCTGCCCTGTACACTATAAGCAGCCTCTTGTCAGTGACCTTAGGTGTGTCAGTTTAATTCTCTAGAAAACATGACAATTGTACAACTGAATATAACTTATAATAAACATAATCCATTCTAAAATGTTTCAGTTTAAGGATATTAAGTTATGGGGGAGATATACTAAGCAGTGATAAGAGTGGAGAAGTGAGCCAGTGGAGAAGTTGCACATGGCAACCAATCAGCTGCTCTGAATAATTTTAAGGTATGCAAATTATAAATGTTACTTCAGTGCTGATTGGTTGCCATAGGCAACTTCTCCACTGGCTCACGTCTCCACTCTTTTCACTGCTTAGTACATCTCCCCCTATGTGTTATTTAAGGTACCATGGACCTAATTCAGAACTGATTGCAGCAGCAAATTTTTTAGCAAATGGGCAAAACCATGGGGGTCATTCCGAGGTGATCGCTCGCTAGCAGTTTTTAGCAGCCGTGCAAACGCTATGCCGCTGCCCACTGGGAGTGTATTTTAGCTTAGCAGAAGTGCGAACGTTTTTATCGCAGGTCGCCTGCAAATGTTTTTTGTGTAGTTTAGAGTAGCTCAAAACCTACTCAGCGCTTGCGATCACTGCAGACTATTCAGTTCCGGATTTGACGTCACACACCCGCCCAGCGTTCACCCAGACACACCTGCGTTTTCCCTGGCACGCCTACGTTTTTCTGAACACTCCCTGAAAACGGTCAGTAGCCACCCAGAAACGCCCACTTCATGTCAATCACTCTGTGGCAACCAGTGCGACTGAAATGCATCGCTAGAATCTGTGCAAAACTGCATCGTTCGTTGTGCCCGTACATCGCGCGTGCACATTGCGCCGCATACGCATGCGCAGAACTGCCATTTTTTAGCCTGATCGCTGCGAGCAAATGTAGCTAGCGATCAACTCGGAATGACCACCCATGGGGGATCATTCCGAGTTGATTGTAGCTGTGCTAAATTTAGCACAGCTATGATAATCTTCCATGACATGCAGGGGGATGCCCAGCACAGGGCTAGTCCGCCCCGCATGTCAGTCCGGCACCCCCAGCACAAATACAAAAGCATCGCACAGCGGCGATGCTTTTGTATTTGGGGAGTAACTCCCGGCCAGCGCAGCTCCTGCAGCTGGCCGGGAGTTGATCGTCGCTGCCACTGGCCGCAGCGGCTGCGTGAGATGTCACGCAGCCGCCGCGGCCCGCCCCCCAAACGGTCTGGCCACGCCTGCGTTGGCAGGATCGCACGCCCTAAACGGCGGCTTAGCGCCGCCGTCCAGCCCCCTCCAGCCCTGCGACCGCCTCTGCCTGTCAATCAGGCAGAGTTGATCGCTACTGAACGACGGACTTCGTCCATCCGGCATGCGGCAATGGCACCAGAGCCAAACGCCTCAGTGATTATGAAAAAGTTCCTTCCACACATTAACACACATGGGCACAATTTCATACAAGGTGCCCCCCCAGAGGCTTCAGCTTGCACATGTGTTCCATCAGTGCATGAACAGTAGCACAGCTGAGGGGTCAAAGGAGGAAGTAATTTGTAGAGATGTGTGCCGGGCCTTTTCTCAGGTTTTATGTTTTGGTTTTTGCTTTTGATTTTGGATCTGTATCTCCTTTGTGTTTGGATCTGTGTTGGTTTGGATCTGTATTTTATTATTTTTTTTAAATCATAAAAACAGCTACAATCACAGAATTTTGGTGGATTTTTGTTCCTACAGTATTATTAACCTCAACAACATTAATGTCCACTCATTTCCAGTCAATTTTGACCACCTCACAGCTCACAATATTGTTTTAATCTACTTTTGGCCTAAAGGTTGCAGCTAGGTAGCTGGATGACTAAGCTTTGCGACAGCAGGGGGCGGCACAAACATGTGGTGCTCAAACTTCCAACATTGCACATCCAGGAGTGGCACTGCAGTGGCAGACAAAGTGGCAGTTTATTAAACTACTATGTGCATAATGCAAAGAAAAGAGGTGAAAGATGGGCCCTCCCACCCGGGCCATCCCACCCACCTGGAATTTTAAATATATCACCAACGGTGTCACACAATATGTGTATGAGTAGGAAATAAAATATATTACTGTGGTACCACCTTCACCCGCAGTGTCACACAATACGTGTATGAGTTAGAAATAGTAATTTAACATTGTGGTTTAATTTCACCAACAGTGTTGCACAATACCTGTATGAGTACGAAATAATATAGTGTGGTCTGACGGGCAGTGTCACAGTACTTAAGTTAAAACTACATAAATAAAAATTGTATAGTACACTGGGGTACAGCACAAACAAACAAAAATGTAATAATTATATTTTATGCTTTTTGTTTTTAGCATTTATTATTTTAATTTTACACTGGGGCGGAGGTCCTGGATAGACAGACAGAGCACCCCCCCTGAACTGATACAGCAGAGCTCACAGAGCACCCCCTGAACTGATACAGCAGAGCTGACAGAGCACACCTGGACTGGTACAACAGAGCTCACAGATCACCCCTGGAATGATACAACAGTGCTGACAGAGAAACCCTGGACTGATACAGCAGAGCTGACAGAGCACCCCTGGACTGATACAGCAGAGCTGGTAAAGCACCCCTGTACTGATACAGCAGAGCTGACAGAGAAACCCTGGACTGATACACCAGAGCTGACAGAGCACCCCTGGACTGATACAGCAGAGCTGGTAAAGCACCCCTGGACTGATACAGCAGAGCTGACAGAGAAACCCTGGACTGATACAGCAGAGCTGAAAGAGCACCCCTGGACTGATACAGCAGAGCTGACAGAGAAACCCTGGACTGATACAGCAGAGCTCACAGAGCACCCCTGGACTGATACAGCAGAGCTGAAAGAGCACTCCTGGACTGATACAGCAGAGCTGACAGAGCATGCCTGGACTGATACAACAGAGCTCACAGAGCACTCCTGAACTGATACAGCAGAGCTGAAAGAGCACCCCTGGACTGATACAGCAGAGCTCACAGAGCACCCCTGGACTGATACAGCAGAGCTCACAGAGCACCCCATGACTGATACAGCAGAGCTGAAAGAGCACCCCGGACTGATACAGCAGAGCTGAAAGAGCACCCCTGAACTGATACAGCAGAGCTGAAAGAGCACCCCTGGACTGATACAGCAGAGCTCACAGAGCACTCCTGGACTGACACATGCAGAGCTGAAAGAGCACTCCAGGTCTGATACAGCAGAGCTCACAGAGCACCCCTGGACTGATACAGCAGAGCTCACAGAGCACCCCTGGACTGATACAGCAGAGCTGAAAGCAGTGCCGTAACTAGGCATTTTAGCGCTGTGTGCAAGAACTGACATTGGCGCCCCCCCCGTACAAGATAGGCGCAGTGCGCGAAAAATATATAGGGGCGTGGCTTCACGGGAAGGGGCGTGGTAACAAAATAATAGCAATTCATACTACGGTGCACAGTAGTCTCCATTATTCAAATTACGCTGCACAGTAGCGCCACTACACCAGGTAGAGCCCCTTTTATACATTACAGCAGACAGCATCCCCCTTTTTACACATTGCGGCAGCCAGTCCCCCTTTTTACACATTGCGGCAGCCAGTCCCCCTTTTTACACATTGCGGCAGCCAGTCCCAGCCGGGACCCCTTTTTACGCATTGCGGCAGCCAGTCCCCCTTTTTACACATTGCGGCAGACGGGACCCCTTTTTACACATTGCGGCAGATGGGACCCCTTTTTACACATTGCAGCAGATGGGACCCCTTTTTACACATTGCAGCAGATGGGACCCCTTTTTACACATTGCAGGAGAGAGAGAGAGAGAGAGAGAGAGAGACATACTTACCTTCTCCCCGCTGACAGGCTCCTCGTGCAGCTCCCTCTCGGTGCAGTCGTGTGAAGTCAGTTGAGAAGGAGGAGGAGGGAGGGGGAGCAGAGAGCCGCAGCAGCGCTATTTGATTGGTAGTAAGCGCTGCTGCAGCATCCCCCTCTCCTTCTGTATTGGCTGCCTGGCGCTGCTGTGGATGCTGGGATGCATCCACAGCAGCGCCAGGCAGCCAATACAGAAGGAGAGGGGGATGCTGCAGCAGCGCTTACTACCAATCAAATAGCGCTGCTGCGGCTCTCTGCTCCCCCTCCCTCCTCCTCCGCTGCCCGGCGCTCCTGTCTTCTCTCCTCCAGCGCGGCGCACGGCGCAGTTCAGAGGCGGCATGTAATGAGTCAATTTGACTCATTACATGCCGCTGGCCGTGCGCCCCCAGGGCAACTGCGCTGTGTGCCAAGCCCCCTTGGCACACACGTAGTTACGGCCCTGGCTGAAAGAGCACCCCGGACTGATACAGCAGAGCTGAAAGAGCACCCCTGAACTGATACAGCAGAGCTGAAAGAGAACCCCTGGACTGATACAGCAGAGCTCACAGAGCACTCCTGGACTGACACATGCAGAGCTGAAAGAGCACTCCAGGTCTGATACAGCAGAGCTCACAGAGCACCCCTGGACTGATACAGCAGAGCTGAAAGAGCACCCCTGTACTGATACAGCAAAGCTGAAAGAGCACCCCTGAACTGATACAGCAGAGCTGAAAGAGAACCCCTGGACTGATACAGCAGAGCTCACAGAGCACTCCTGGACTGACACATGCAGAGCTGAAAGAGCACTCCAGGTCTGATACAGCAGAGCTCACAGAGCACCCCTGGACTGATACAGCAGAGCTGAAAGAGCACCCCTGTACTGATACAGCAAAGCTGAAAGAGCACCCCTAGACTGATACACCACTCGCCAAATACACTATGCAACGTACTGATGGACAACTACATCCAGTACACTCTCAGTACACAGCCGGAATGAAGATGGTGCCTATCACGGGGAACTTTATAGAATCCAAAACCCGCGAGAATATGACAGAAGGAAGATGACTTTCGGATCCCAGCTTGGTACACAATGTTCTGATGGATCCGGTTCTCCGAGAACCGAACCCACTTATCTCTAGTAATTTGATCAACTTACTGGTTGCTGGGATTAACTTTTATTGGAGGCCCTGTCCCGGCAACTAAGCAATGGTACACCTGGGAGAATAAAGATTCCTTATTGCCATTAATTGTGGCTATAAGAAATCTTTCTTTTTGGGTGCTAGCTGCAAATGATAAAAAAAAATAACACTAAAAGTTTTAGTTTACCAATTAGTGCACTTCCTTAAAATAACTTCTACTCTCCTTTCTTTCATAAGACCCAACAACAGAGCTATAGCTTAGTATATAAACACTTTGATATGCCCCACTCTGCTGCTGCTTATGCTGCTGCTGCTACTATTACACATTACAAGACTCTTCAGTTCAAGGGGACTACAAAGAGGGCTTGTGAGCAAGGACAGCAGTCAGTAGTGACTGTAGCTAATCACTATAAAATGAGTGGAGAAATATCTGTCCTAGTTCTGCAGCCCCCTCAGCCTTTCCTTCTTGGTGCACCCCCTGACAGCTGGAGCCCGGAGGCCAGTGCCTCCACTGTTTCTGGGAGATACGCCACTAAACACACATAGTAACACACTACTCCTGTCACATGCAGCACTGCCCTCACTTAATTTTCAACAGGGGGGTACTTGAAGGTCCATGACCTGCACTGTATGATCAAATTCAACAATTCACTTGTTTCTTTCACTTTCCACTTGGTGATCAGCTACATTGTTAGTACCTGAAGCCATTACGGCTGACTTATTAACAAAGGTCTCAGTGCACAAAAATGGCTGACAATATGACAACTCAGTAATAATTACAAAAGGAGGAAGATAAATAATTCAACTAAGGTGCTGAAGACTTTATTGAGCAACTGCCTCTCATTAAAATGAACAAGCATGGGGTTCTACTTCTATGTCACAGACAGATGCCATATTAACACACCTATTTTCCGGCATACTGGTTGCTATTTTAAGTCTCTGTTCCACTGTCACACAGTAAAATAAAGGGCACACAGGGAGAAAGCAGTATTAGGAATCCATAAAATAGTGTGTGCTGGGTGCTGAGAGGGTATGGCCAGACACCAGAGGCAGTGTGATTAGCTGTATAAAACAAGGGTTGCCATTAGAGCGTCAGTCTAGAAAGGGCATGACTAATGCACTAATGCAATAGGTAAGGGAAAAGTATATCTTGTAAGTACTGTACATCCAATAATTTCTAAATCCCTGGTAATAATAATGCTTTCTTGACCAGCAGTGTCTCAAATCCCCATTTATAAAGTTTATAATGGGGTTTTGAGCTTGATTAATATTATCCATAAATTGTAAAAAAATGTTTACTATTTACTGTTGTTTCTTCAATTAGAAGTTTATACTTACCTGACTTTCTTAGTTATGTGCCATTGTGTCAAGATCTGGGGTTTGTTAGGATTTGTGCCAGGGCCCAAGGTATTATTAAGGCTGGGGTGGTATCAACTGGGAGGTCTGATCAGGTGTGCTAGATATGATGTAATAGATACTGTATGAACATCAATGAGAGCTCTCAGGATTAGTAGAACACCTGGTATAAAGGGGAGCGATTGGTTACTGGTGAGCACTCAGGATGTAGCACAGCAGAGTGGATGACTTTTCTTTATCAGTTACACTGTTTTCAGTACTCCTGGGTTTGCACCTCCACTGGACTGGCTTCTACACAGATACTTTCTTGGAGTCCAGTCTGCTTTGGGTGTTGTTTCAAGTAAATCTTTATGTTCCACACCTCTGGACTCCAAAGAACATGCTGAGGTATTGCCTCCTCATTGGTAGGGGCGATGCCTTATTAACTTGCTACTTGGCAAAATTCCTCCAAGGGTAAGGGTTTATACTCTCAGACTGTTCTGGAATATATTCAAGAAAATCTACAACAAGACTTTTTCCAACCAACTACCTCTCCTGGTGCTTGGTTCATTTTAAAGAAGGATGGGGGACTTTGGGGCTCATTCCGACCTGATCGCACGCTGCCATTATTTTCAGTGCAGCAATCAGGTCACTACTGCGCATGCATATGCACCGCAATGTGCAGGCGCGTTGCATGGGTACAAAGTTGATAGTTGCTGGGCGATGGATTGTACAAAGAATCCATTCGCACAGCCGATCGCATGGAGATTGACAGGAAGAAGGCATTTATGGGTGTCAACTGACCATTTTCAGGGAGTTGTTTGAAAAACGCAGGCGTGGTGTCTGACGTCAATTCCGGGACCGGACAGGCTGAAGAGATCACAGTGGCAGAGTAGATTCAGACCTACTTAGAAACTGCACTTACTGTTTTTGTACTGCTTGGCTGCACAAGCGTTCGCACCAGAGCCGGATTAAGGGGGGGACTCCGGGGGTAAGTACCCCTGGGCCCCTCAGTCTGAGAGGGCCCCCCTGCCACCAGCCACAGATCGGATCTCTGTTATAGATCCGATCCGCAGCTATGAGTTTCCCTGCAGGCACTGATTGCCGTCACTGCCGCCGGCGCCGCAGACCTTTGCTGGGTTGCTAGGTGACGGCTTAGCTAACCAATGGGCTGTACAGCTGCAGCCTGCGTCTCCTTTACTGGCTGGAGCGCAGGCTGAAGTGGAAACGGAGCAGCCTGTGGACTCGTGGAGCAGGGTAGATGTGCTCCGAGGAGAGCAGAGGATCTCTCCCTCTGCTCCTGTACTGTGTCTCTCGCAGCCTGTCTTTATCAGCAGCAAGACAAGTAAGACAGGCTGCATTGAATTTTTTCTTTGCTGTTAAGAATTTTATTTGAGTTAAGGCTCTGGGTCATATATATGCATGTATTATTATTATTTTTTTTATGGTTTTAATTTTAGACCTGGGAGGGCCCCCCTGTCTTAAGTACCCCGGACCCTCCGAAGTCTTAATCCGCCTCTGGTTCGCACACTTGCACAGCTGAAATACACTCCCCTGCGGGTGGTAACTATACAAGGAACTCTTGCTAATGCAGCTGTCTCTTGGGGAGTGGAGATACCTTTTAGAGGGTATCCGGATGATAGATCGACAGTGTCTAGTTAGTCAATAAACAGACACCGTTTGTTAGACAGACATTATGTCGGCAGGGTCAAAAGGTTGACAGGGTCAAAAGGTCGACATGAAAAAAGGTAGACAGTACAAAAGTCTATCAAAAACATTTTTGTAAGTGTGCCCCAACACCCGAGCCCTTCTTTGCTCTTGTAACCTTGATACAGTACTTTTGACTCTTGGGAGCACCACCAACCCAGCTCATCCACCTTTAATATAAGGTTACATCTGATACATGTTGGTTACAGCATATTCCTATATAAAATGTCCAGCTTAGCATACCCAGACAAACACTGTGTGGAATCAACCCATCTTCGAATAAAGTACAAAAAGTCGACAGGGTCAAAAGATAGACAGGGTCAGAAGGTCACATGAAAAATGGTCAACATAAAAAAGTAGGTACAGTTTTTGAATTTTTTTTTTACATGTTTTTGGACTTTTTCATACCTTCTCTATCCATGTCGGCATAGAGTTGGTTATAAACCTTGTGGCGAGCGCAGTGAGCCACCGAGCACGAAGCGTGGCGAGCAAAGCGAGCCCCGTGAGGGGATGCCTTTCTACAATTAGGGGTCCAAGATGACAAAACTATCCACTTTATCCATCCTTATGCAGACTTGGGTGGGCACTTCTGACATCCCATGATCTCCGGTACTCAGGTTTGCTGTCTAATGGTGGATAACTTTTAAATTCTGTTAATAAAACTGTACTTTACTATATCCATTTCATCTATTATTTTGTTGTGGGAGAATCACACAAATTGTTAGGTGAATCGACTCGAGGAAAGAGGACGCCTATACTGATCAAGTGCTTTGGGAGAGCTATAAGGGAGTTTTTCTACCAGGACCTGGAATAATATCTAACGTTCAATCTTCAAAGGATCCCAGGGGTGGGCACAATAGCAAGCACTTGAATTATTTCTGAATGTTGTTTGAGGATATACAGTGACCACCCAGCCTTTTGCTGCAGCACTACCGTTTTGGAGTGCAGTCAGGGCCGGTGCAAGGTTTCTCGGCACCCTAGGCAAATCTTAATCCTACCCCCCCCCCCCTCAATTCAGGTTGTGTCACACAGTAGTGCCCCTTATTCACAGTAGAGACCACTTACGCTAAACCACACAGTAGAGCCCATTCACATTCTGGCAGAGCCTATTCATGTCTTGACACACAGTAGGACTGCCCCTTATAACATTATATGTCGTACAGTAATGCCCTTATAAAATTTTGCCACACAATAGTAATGCCCTTACACATTATGCCACATCAAAATTGGCTGGCGGTCCGTGAGCTCCGATTGGCCCGCGGATGGCTCCAGATTCAAAATGAAGAAGTCACTGTCTATCACATGGCTGAGAGGACGTGTGCCAGCTGTAATCATCTCTACAGAAGTCCGCAATGGACAAACAGCAGTAGATCAGCACACCACCTCTTAGAGAAGTAGAAAAACAGAGCATTCTTTAATTTGCAACGGTGCAATAACCAAAACGAGCTGTAGGGATAGCCATCTGCCAATATGCTGACTGCATCCATGATATTCAGATGAGTATAAATGCTGCTATGTTTTGTTGAAGGCCTGAAGCTATTAACAAATTAAAGAATGCTATTTTTTTTCTACTTTTCTAATGGGTCCTACACACTGCGTGATCCACCACCGAGCTGCCCGACAGTGGATACGGCCGACGAGCGACCCGGCGGCGGGGGGGCAGTGATTGGGGGAGTGAAGTTTCTTCACTCCCCCCGTCACCCGGCTCCATAGCAGTGCAGGCAAATATGGACGAGATCCTCCATATTGGCCTGCATGCACAAGCGACGGGGCACCAGCGATGAACGAGCGCGGGGCCGCGCACCATTCATCGCTGGTGCCTCCACGCTGAAAGATATGAACGGTATCTCGTTCTAAAAATGGGGCATGTCCAGTGTAGTAGAACCCATTATACTATCTAGTACTGGTGCCCCTTTCACCCTATAGCACACAGTACGAGCTGAAATTCACCTTATAGCTCACGGTATGAGCCAAAATTCACATTATAGCACATGGTACGAGCCAAAATTCACATTGTAGCACACGGTACGAGCCGAAATTCACATTGTAGCACACTGAATGAGCCGAAAATTCACATTGTAGCACACTGAATGAGCCGAAATTCACATTGTAGCACACTGAATGAGCCGAAATTCACATTATAGCACACTGAATGAGCCGAAATTCACATTGTAGCACACTGAATGAGCAGAAATTCACCTTGTAGCACACTGAATGAGCCGTAATTCACATTGTAACACACTGAATGAGCCGAAATTCACATTGTAGCACACTGAATGAGCCGAAATTCACATTATAGCACTCAGAATGAGCCGAAATTCACATTATAGCACACAGAATGAGCCGAAATTCACCTTGTAGCACACTGAATGAGCCGAAATTCACATTGTAGCACACTGAATGAGCCCAAATTCACATTATAGCTCACTGAATGAGCCGAAATTCACATTGTAGCACACTGAATGAGCAGAAATTCACCTTGTAGCACACTGAATGAGCCCAAATTCACATTGTAGCACACTGAATGAGCCGAAATTCACCTTGTAGCTGTTAGGGTCTCCTGCCCTGTGCTGCCACGTCGTCATGGCAACCGGGAGACAAGTGCTAGTGGAGTAACCTGAGCGCAGCTGATACTCCGGTTCGGGTCTTTTGCTGTGCAGTGGTTATAGGCTCTGTGCACGGCAGGGGATCCGGTGCTGGTTTTTGTGCTCACAGTCTGTGAGGTCTGAGTGGGGCGTGGACAGCACCTGCTTTATAAGGCCTCTTTTCAGGGTAAGCAGATGCTGCTGAATCTTTGTTGGTTAGTCAGTTCATGAAAGTTAGCCAGTACTGTGTAGCTTTGTATTTGTTTGTTGCTTACTGCAAATAGGCCTGGGGATTTGGTATTACACTCTGCCAATCCAGACCTAGCAGTAAGACTGGAGTCAGTCGTTTAGCTTGCTGGGGTTCTGTTACCACTCTGTGAACTTAGCAAGTTTGCGGCTGTATTCTAAGACTTGCCTGTCTAATCCTGTCTCACTGTGCTAGGTGTCAGGGGTCAGTTTAGTGGCAGTAAGCTAAAACCTGTGCACTGCAAGTGAGAAATAGGATTGTGGAGACTCTCCTTGTGTCTATCATTCCATCTCTGACCAAGGAGTTTACTGCCACACCCGTTGGTAACCCTTTAGGGTTTTGCTGTTGCCCTTAGCAACAGCATTTCGGGTTCTCTATGTATTAAAACACAACATCTTGCTTTTTCCATCTGTGCAGTTCTAATACAAAGGAGATACCCAGTTCCTTAGCCTCTGGGCTTCTCTGTTCACTTTGTGTGTATTTTGTTACCCTATTACCTTCTGTGTACGTTATGTCATATTCCCCAGTTTGTCTGTGAGTCCATTTGTTTTGCATAACAGTTCAAACACCAGTACATTCCTGCAGACACTGGAGTGCATAACAGTTCTGACACCAGTACTTTCCTGCAGGCACTGGTGTGCATAACATATTCAGCAGCCTAATACTCCTGTTGAAATTTTGTGGGAATATGGAGCATACCCCTCAAAATACGTTGCAACAGGTGGTCGATCAGGTGCAGGTCCTGACTCGACAATTTAATGATTTGTCCATTAAAATGCACACCTCCCAGGCTGCTGGTGGAGCTCCCGCAGCAGCAGCACCTGCAGGGGTTAAGGAGCCGAAAGTAAATCTCCCGGATCGTTTTTCTGGAGATCGCTCGCAGTTCTTTTGTTTCAAGGAGAGCTGCAAGCTATACTTCCGGCTTAGGCCTCAGTCTTCTGGGTCGGAGATTCAGCGGGTGGGCATAGTGATTTCCTTGCTACAAGGAGACCCACAGGTCTGGGCATATGGGTTGCAGCCTGACTGTCCGTCGCTTAAAAGTGTTGATGCTTTTTTTACGGCACTGGGCATGTTGTATGATGACCCTGACAAGACGGCCTCAGCCGAGGCTCAGATTTCGATCCTTAAGCAAGGGCGAAGGCCAGTTGAGGTTTACTGTACGGAGTTTCGGAGGTTGGCCCATGATACCCAGTGGAATGACCCAGCCCTGAGACACCAGTACCGAAGAGGTCTTTCTAACCAGATAAAGGACCAACTGGTACAATATCCCTTGCCTGATAGCTTGGATCAGCTCATGCAGTTATCCATCCGGGTGGATAGACGGCTGAGAGAGCGTAGGCTTGAAAGGGAGACTGAGATTTCCTTCCTTCCCAAGGGAACCTCAGACTCTGAGGAATTTTCTGAGGAGCCTATGCAGATTGGGGCTACCCGCCTCTCCTCGCGTGAGAAGACGCGGAGGAGACAGCAGGGGTTGTGTTTGTACTGTGGGAATAAAGGTCATGTGGTAGTATCATGCCCAGAAAAGCCGGAAAACTTCAGGGCCTGAGGGTGATGGGAAATATCCTGTCAGGCCAGAAGTCAGAATTTCCCAAGAAGACTTTTATCATTCCGGTGACCTTGAAGATCCTCGGTCAAACTGTCAAGACTGAGGCCTTTGTGGACAGTGGGGCCGACGGGGTTTTTATGGACCGCCAATTCGCCCTGAAACACTCTGTTCCCTTAGTACCCTTGGCATCGGAAATTGAGATTTGTGGGTTAAACGGGGAACCATTATCCCAAGGTAAAATTACCTCTTGCACTAGCCAGATTTCTTTGTTTATTGGAGCCACACACTCTGAAAAATTGTCCTTTTATGTGACTGTCTGTACTTTTGCCCCATTGGTGTTGGGGTTACCCTGGTTAAGGGCCCACAATCCTCAATTTGACTGGGTCTCTAGGGAGATTCTTAGTTGGGGTACTGATTGTTTCAGGAGTTGCTTGAGCCTTCCAGTCAGGCTCTCGCAGCTAAGTTTTCCAGGATTGCCAGGGTGTTATGCAGATTTTGCGGACGTGTTCTCCAAAAAAGTTGCAGAGGTACTACCTCCCCATCGCCCCTATGACTGTGCCATTGATTTGTTGCCAAATGCTAAGCTTCCCAAGAGCAGGTTGTACTCCCTGTCACGTCCTGAGACTCAGGCTATGGCAGAGTACATTCAGGAGAACTTGGCTAAGGGATTTATCAGACCTTCACAGTCTCCAGTTGGGTCGGGGTTCTTCTTCGTGGGTAAAAAGGACGGTTCGTTGCGACCCTGCATCGACTTCAGGGAATTGAACCGTATCACGATTAAAAACTCATACCCACTGCCTCTCATTTCGGTCTTGTTTGACCAGCTTCGTACTGCCACCATTTTTTCTAAGATTGACCTACGCGGTGCGTACAATCTAATCCGAATAAGAGAGGGGGATGAATGGAAGACTGCCTTTAATACCCACTCAGGGCATTATGAATATTTGGTGATGCCTTTTGGACTCTGTAATGCCCCGGCAGTCTTCCAGGATTTCATGAATGATGTGCTCAGGGAATATTTGGATAGATTCTTAGTTGTATACTTAGATGACATCCTAATCTTCTCCCATTCCCTGGAGGAACATCGGAAGCATGTACGCTTAGTCCTCCAGAAACTCAGAGACCACCGGCTTGGGGCGAAGCTGGAGAAGTGCGAATTTGAAGTTCAGCAAATCGCATTTCTAGGATATATTATCTCCCCAGAAGGTTTCCAAATGGAGGGTTCCAAGGTACAGGCAGTCCTGGATTGGGTGCAGCCCACTAGTTTGAAGGCGCTTCAGCGTTTCCTGGGCTTTGCGAATTTTTATAGATGATTTATCGCTGGATTTTCGTCTATAGTGGCGCCCTTGGTGGCACTCACTAAGAAAGGGGCGGATGTTGCTCACTGGTCTTGTGAGGCTAAAGCGGCTTTTGCCCGTCTCAAAAGGGCATTTGTTTCGGCCAAGGTGCTGCGACACCCAGATCCAGAGCGTCCTTTTGTGGTGGAGGTGGATGCCTCTGAGATGGGTATTGGGGCAGTGCTTTCTCAGATGGGAGTGTCTGATAATCGCCTTCATCCCTGTGCTTACTTTTCCCGTAAATTTTCGCCTGCCGAGATGAATTATGACGTGGGTAACCGGGAATTGTTGGCTATTAAGGATGCACTCGAGGAGTGGAGACACTGGCTTGAGGGGGCTAAGTTTGTGGTCTCAATTCTCACTGACCATAAGAATCTGGCATATTTAGAGTCAGTGAAGCGTCTCAATGCCAGGCAGGCACGATGGGCTTTGTTTTTTGCTCGCTTTAATTTTTTGATAACATATCGCCCTGGGTCAAAAAACATCAAGGCTGATGCGCTCTCGCGGAGTTTTGCTCCAATCCAGGAGACCACCGAGGAGCCGTTGCCCATTGTTTCCCCATCATGTATTAAAGTGGGCATTACCCAGGACCTCTTATCATTAGTCCTTAGAGCACAGGAGCAGGCTCCTCCAGACCTTCCGGTAGGTCTTTTGTTTGTGCCTCCTAGGTTAAGACAGCGAGTGTTCCTGGAATTCCATGCCAAGAAGTCGGCAGGTCACCCGGGTATTGCCAGAACTCGGGAGTTGCTATCTAGGGCGGTGTGGTGGCCCTCGGTGGCTAAGGATGTGGATCAGTGGGTTCGGGCATGTGACATCTGTGCCCGAAATAAGACTCCTAGAGGGGTTCCTGTTGGCCCATTACATCCACTCTCTATCCCATCTAAGCCATGGACCCACATTTCAATGGATTTTGTGGTGGACTTGCCCAAATCCTCGGGGATGACAGCCATCTGGGTTGTCGTTGACAGGTTTTCGAAGATGGCGCACTTCGTTCCACTGGTTGGGCTGCCATCAGCCAGACGCCTGTCTGAATTATTTATGCTGCATGTTGTGCGTCTCCACTTGATGTGGTCTCGGACCGCGGATCCCAGTTTGTGGCCAAATTCTGGAGGGCATTTTGTTCCGATCTCCAGATTTCTGTCAGCTTGTCGTCAGGCTACCATCCGCAGTCTAATGGGCAGACTGAAAGGGTGAACCAGTCCTTGGAGCAGTTCCTCAGGTGTTATGTCTCCAAGTGTCAGACTGACTGGGTTGCTCATCTGTCCATGGCGGAGTTTGCCTATAACAACGCGGCTCACTCTGCTACAGGGATCTCTCCCTTCCTTTGTGTGTATGGGCATCATCCTAAGGCCAATTCTTTTGACCCCCTGGACTCCACGCCTGGTGGTTCCTCTGTGGTTTCGGTCCTTAGAGGTATTTGGCGGAAAGTGAAGAAAGCCCTTGTGTCTGTGTCATTAGTGACCAAAAGGGTTTTTGATAAGCGGAAAAGACCCTGCAGCTTCAAATTAGGAGACTTCGTCTGGTTGTCTACCAAGAATTTGAAGTTGAGACAGCCATCTCATAAGTTAGGGCCCCGGTTCATCGGCCCTTATAAGATCACCAGGGTTATCAATCCGGTGGCATTTCAGTTAGATCTGCCCCGTTCTTTGGGTATCAATAAAACATTTCATTGTTCCCTTTTAAAACGGGTGATTAGTAATCCTT
The DNA here is from genome assembly GCF_028390025.1 of Pseudophryne corroboree. Lineage (NCBI taxonomy): Eukaryota > Metazoa > Chordata > Amphibia > Anura > Myobatrachidae > Pseudophryne > Pseudophryne corroboree. The sequence goes on along the minus strand of NC_086444.1, from coordinate 1,017,368,940 downwards.
CTTCCAGTGGAAGACCTTCCCCTCTTCTGATACGTGGCCAGAGGGAGTTTGTTGTTGAAAGGATTCTGGACTCCAAGGTGGTTCGGGGTCGGCTGTCATTTTTGGTGCACTGGAAGGGGTATGGCCCGGAGGAGCGGTCGTGGGTGCGCAGTTGTGATCTTCATGCCCCCAGACTGATACGCTCTTTCTTCTCGCAGTTCCCCGATAAACCCGGTGGTAGGGGTTCTTTGACCCCTCGTCAGAGGGGGGGTACTGTTAGGGTCTCCTGCCCTGTGCTGCCACGTCGTCATGGCAACCGGGAGACAAGTGCTAGTGGAGTAACCTGAGCGCAGCTGATACTCCGGTTCGGGTCTTTTGCTGTGCAGTGGTTATAGGCTCTGTGCACGGCAGGGGATCCGGTGCTGGTTTTTGTGCTCACAGTCTGTGAGGTCTGAGTGGGGCGTGGACAGCACCTGCTTTATAAGGCCTCTTTTCAGGGTAAGCAGATGCTGCTGAATCTTTGTTGGTTAGTCAGTTCATGAAAGTTAGCCAGTACTGTGTAGCTTTGTATTTGTTTGTTGCTTACTGCAAATAGGCCTGGGGATTTGGTATTACACTCTGCCAATCCAGACCTAGCAGTAAGACTGGAGTCAGTCGTTTAGCTTGCTGGGGTTCTGTTACCACTCTGTGAACTTAGCAAGTTTGCGGCTGTATTCTAAGACTTGCCTGTCTAATCCTGTCTCACTGTGCTAGGTGTCAGGGGTCAGTTTAGTGGCAGTAAGCTAAAACCTGTGCACTGCAAGTGAGAAATAGGATTGTGGAGACTCTCCTTGTGTCTATCATTCCATCTCTGACCAAGGAGTTTACTGCCACACCCGTTGGTAACCCTTTAGGGTTTTGCTGTTGCCCTTAGCAACAGCATTTCGGGTTCTCTATGTATTAAAACACAACATCTTGCTTTTTCCATCTGTGCAGTTCTAATACAAAGGAGATACCCAGTTCCTTAGCCTCTGGGCTTCTCTGTTCACTTTGTGTGTATTTTGTTACCCTATTACCTTCTGTGTACGTTATGTCATATTCCCCAGTTTGTCTGTGAGTCCATTTGTTTTGCATAACAGTTCAAACACCAGTACATTCCTGCAGACACTGGAGTGCATAACAGTTCTGACACCAGTACTTTCCTGCAGGCACTGGTGTGCATAACAGTAGCACACTGAATGAGCCGAAATTCACATTGTAGCACACTGAATGAGCCGAAATTCACATTGTAGCACACTGAATGAGCCGAAATTCACCTTGTAGCACACTGAATGAGCCGAAATTCACCTTGTAGCACACTGAATGAGCCGAAATTCACATTGTAGCACACTGAATGAGCCGAAATTCACATTATAGCACACTGAATGAGCCGAAATTCACATTATAGCACACTGAATGAGCAGAAATTCACCTTGTAGCACACTGAATGAGCCGTAATTCACATTGTAACACACTGAATGAGCCGAAATTCACATTGTAGCACACTGAATGAGCCGAAATTCACATTATAGCACTCAGAATGAGCCGAAATTCACATTATAGCACACAGAATGAGCCGAAATTCACCTTGTAGCACACTGAATGAGCCGAAATTCACATTGTAGCACACTGAATGAGCCCAAATTCACATTATAGCTCACTGAATGAGCCGAAATTCACATTGTAGCACACTGAATGAGCAGAAATTCACCTTGTAGCACACTGAATGAGCCCAAATTCACATTGTAGCACACTGAATGAGCCGAAATTCACCTTGTAGCACACTAAATGAGCCGAAATTCACATTGTAGCACACTGAATGAGCCGAAATTCACATTGTAGCACACTGAATGAGCTGAAATTCACCTTGTAGCACACTGAATGAGCCGAAATTCACATTGTAGCACACTGAATGAGCTGAAATTCACCTTGTAGCACACTGAATGAGCCGAAATTCACATTGTAGCACACTGAATGAGCTGAAATTCACCTTGTAGCACACTGAATGAGCCGAAATTCACATTGTAGCACACTGAATGAGCCAATATTGTGACAGCAGGGACAGCCAGAGTGACTACAGGGAGAGAGTGACGACAGGGAGAGAGAGTGACGACACGGAGAGAGTGACGACAGTGACGACGGAGAGAGAGTGACGACAGTGACGACGGAGAGAGAGTGACGACAGAGTGGCGACAGTGAAGACATAGTGGCGACAGTGAGAGAGAGTGGCGACAGTGAGAGTGGCGACAGTGAGAGAGAGTGGCGACAGGGAAGACAGGGAGAGAGAGTGACGACAGGTAGAGAGAGTGACGACAGGGAGAGAGAGTGACGACGGGGAGAGAGAGTGACGACGGGGAGAGAGAGTGACGACGGGGAGAGAGAGAGTGACGACAGGGACAGAGAGTGACGACAGGGATGACAGGGAGAGAGAGTGACGACAGGGAGAGTGCCAACAGTGACGACGGCGAGAGAGTGACGACAGGGAGAGAGAGAGAGTGACGACAGGGAGAAAGAGTGACGACAGGGGAACATTACCTAATTTGTTGCTGGTGGCTGGCAGCGGTGAGCGGTGGGCTGCTGGCGGCGGCGGGCGACTGGTGGCTGGCGGTGAGCGGCTGGCGGTGTCGGGCGGCTGGCGGTGAGTGGCTGTGAGCTAATACAGCGCTCTACACAGCCGCCGGCCGCCGCGCAGGGACGGGGAGCACAATGTGCAGCAGGATGGCCACTTCCCTCGCCTCCTGCTGCACTTTCAGTTCTGCATTTCTGGGCCAGTGGAAGAAGTGGCGGTATACCATACCACCGTATACCGCCCCACTTAGACCACTGGATATATATATATATATATATATATATAAAATGTCTGCCAGTGTATAAGATAGAAAGCAAGAAAGTGCTATTTTAGGTCAAGAGGTTAAGTTGCTTCCGGGAAAATTGTGTCCCAAAAGAGACTCCCCACACAGTGCAGGGCAGCTTTTAAGGGTTAAAGTAGCTGGTATGTAAGGCTGTAAATCTCTTGGTGCAGCGCCTCATACCTTCCAATGTGATTACTGTTCTTTTCAGCAGTCTCCTATCACCAGTGTGCAGGCTCCCTCTTTCGTATTGTGCTGGCATTCCGGAGGCCCGTCAGCTGTCCTGTGGTGATGAGATACACTCCCTCACTGCAGCCTGCCTGGCTGAGATAATGCCCATGAAGCTGCAGAGGTGAAGGGGAGTCACAGCTGTTTCTGCTTGCTGCTGGGCCGGCCGGTTGTTTCCGGGAGCAAGGGAGGGGGGGGGGGGGGGGTGCTGGGGGAGGGGGCGCAGCAAACCCTTCACTTATGCACCCCTGGGTGGGGGTGAAGATAACTGATAATGGTGGTTGCGGCTGGCCAGACCTGCGCCGCGACCACTGCTAGGCTAGCATAAATAAATGTTTTAAGTAAATCTTATTCAGCAGGAGTGTGCCACCCTCTAGTGGCTGCCGCCCATAGGCAGCTGCCTAAAGCTGCCTAATGGTAGCGCCGGCCCTGAGTGCAGTCTTTCTGTCTTTTGGATTAATACAGTCTACTGCGTTTGTGCAGACCTCCGGGAAAATGGTGCAGCTGCCATTTTCCCAGTGATTCCTCTACTGCACATGCGCAAAACTCTGTGAAATGGCAACTGCACCATTTTCACTGTGATTTCACACCGCTGCTGACGTTTGTGCAGGACTCTGGAGGTGCGATTATTCAAAAAATGGGTGCAGCGGGTGGGACAGCCCCCAAAAAACGGGACTGTCCCACGAATATCGGGACAGTTGGGGGGTTAACTAGCTGAGTACTTGTGTGTAAACGTTAATACGCAGTACCGGCACCTTTTATTTGGTCTAATTTGTTTTATTTATAATTAGTTCCAAAGATAGGAAGAAATCACTGCCCATGCAAACCGCAGATGTACAGTGTTGTGAGAGAAGGGGCAAGTTGTCCCTTGCCTTCCCTATTATGACACCTATGCATGCCCCTAATTTAATGAGATTGCATTTGCAAGTTCCTCATTAACCTATCCATGCACAAGGGATTGCAAGTACAAGGTATGTTGTACCCTAAATTCAGGTGTCATATTTTGCACATAAACATGCTGCGTTAAATGCATTTTAGGTGGTGCAAATAGACTTACGTCCAACGCTAAGACATGTACAGAATGCCTAAAAAAAACTCCACATAGGTAAGACATGTTTTATTGTTAGGCAATGTGAGACGGTAGTATTAGTTTCACATAAAACCCTGCAACAAAAGTCCATGCATGTTGTTGCGCTATAGAAATGCAAATGTTTACTATTGTTGTTCTGATATCTATGGGACTGCAGTGATACTAATACTCATGGTTATGCACTGATGTTTCTCAATTAAGTGTAAATTGTGCAATACTATTAGACTTACAATATATCACATTTTTTAATGTTCCAAACAGCCATATTTAATTTAATGATGGCTACATGTGTTGTAGACTTTGCTGATGTTTGGGAAGAAAATTCATTGTCTGCAATTGTGATGCTACAATGCTCTCTAGTGATACTATGTAGTATTGCAACTGCTATTGTAAAATAATTCACCTTCTATGCACAGAGACATGGTATTAACTAAAGTAGTAGCTTTCTTCCAGGAGAATTTGAGTTGTGAAACATTCACCAAGAATGGTAAATGCACAAGAAGTACCATGATTGAGGTAAATAACAGATCAAAGTAATATAAGTGTTTATCTATTAACACATTAAAATCCATATTTTACAGTATAAATACATATAAATAAATGTATCTAATAATTGTATAAAATAAAAATAAGTGTATAAAATGCATCTTTGTTGATTTACCATGACATATTAAAATGGTATACTGTATATTGCAAATTACATAAGAAAGGGATAAGATGTATTAATAATTTGCGATAAAAATGTTAATGATAGATCATATTAAATAGTTGATAAATTGGGACATAATTATTATATACAATACTGCACACAAGGTTAAATAAATGGGTGGGGGTCAAGGAGGCAGCATGCCCTCCCCCCCGCAAACATGTCAGAGGCGCAGCCGCTGGGGAGGGGGAGCACTTACCTCTGGATCCCTGCGAATACTCATACTGTAAAAAGCCTGCCGCCACAGCGTGCTGCCCCATGTCCTGTCCCAGCCGGCTCTTCACAGATGTAATACTGTGAGGAGATGGGGAACATCCCAGCAGGCTCAGCATGGCCACACCTCCTCCCAGTAATGCATTGCATCCATGAAGAGTGAAGAGTCGGCTTGGACAGGACATGGGGCAGCACGCTGCAGCGGCAGGCTTTTTAAAGATGGAGTCTTTCCTACACCCCCCCCCCCCCCCCCCAACCACAAAACATTGTGTCTCCCCTGCCACCTACGGCATTTATAGACACTAGGTGTATGAGAACACATCTGTAGGTACAGGTGTCACTACTTATCTTTTACCCAATCCTTAAACCATTATTATCTTGCATTTGTATTTATTCCATTTTATCACATTTGCCGCATCATAATTCCTAGTCACAAAATATTTTATCCTTTACTAATGATATCACTCCCCGCTCCCTTTAGCACTTCTCACTTGGAACTAGAGACGTGCGCCGGCCCCCGTGTATTGTTTTTGGATCTGTATCTCCCTAGTGTTTTGAATCTGTATTTGGTTTTGCCAATACTGCCCTTGCGTGTTTTTGTTTTTGTTTTGGATTTGTATTTTTTTATATATATTAAAAACAGCTAAAATCACTGAATTTGGGCCTATTTTTGTTCCTACAGTATTATTAACCACAATAACATTAATTTCCAGTTATTTCCATTCAAGTTTGAACATCCACTTAGTAGGGGAAATGCGAGACACAGCTGCACTGTTTCGGAATGGAGATGTTAGGTGCCGCGGTCCGCGGCGCCGCTCGGTCTGCTTCCGGGCAACGCTCACGGCCGCCGCACCTCCCTTGCTGCCCGCCCGGCACCTAGCAACGCCAGGACGCCGTGCGTACTGTAGCTGCCGGGTCCCTGGCAACGCTAGGACGCCGGGTGAGTGGATGGATTGGACAACAGCCCCCTTGACACACAGCTCACCTGGAGTAAATGCGGAGCACAGTACAGCTACACAGCCTGGGACTCAGCAATGAAATGGCACCGATCACCGTGGGAAGGGACTTGTATACAATCCAAAACTTGAAAAAATCTGACAGTGGGAGGATGACGTTTTGCCTCATTTGGTATTCTGAGTGAGGCAGGAAAACACCCTGCACTTCTGTGCCCTGAAGAGTAACCAGATTACCCTAAAATAGTCATTTCCGTACACTGTTTCAGCTTTGCACCCTAGGCCACTGAGTCGCATGATGCTATGACCGTGATAGAATATGTTTTCGTAGTTGGATTTTGCTATCCTCCTTTCCCTTGTGTACAAGTGTGCATTTGAAAGCTTAAAGGCTGGGATGCCTACTTTGTGTAGCTGCAGTTGCAACCATCGGGACTAGTTACAGCCCTATGTTAGGTAAAGAACCTCCGTCAGAGTATGGGCTCCAGTGTACATGTTATAAGTGTCGGAGGGACTGATTCTGATTCGTACGGTATTGCACAGCCACAAGGAAGGTGCTGTGTAATACCGTACAAAGGAAATTCAGATGCATCAGGAGGCATCTGTAGAAGATAGACACCTCCTGCATGCATCTGTGAGATCTGAGTGTTGCATTCGAGGATGCAGCATGGGATCACCATCTCGACCATCATTAGTGATTGTAGTAAACCTCAGTCAGTCTCCCGAAGCTTACGACTAACCGTTGAAACTGGTCAGCCAGGTCCAGGAAGTCCACATCCGATGACAGATACCTTGGGCCTGGCACACCTACAAAATGGGGGGGGGGGGGGGAGACACATCCACATTTTTTTGTAAAACGGACTCTGTCATCCCCTAGTCATGCTGTGGCTAAGGCGGGCTGCATATTGCAGTAATCGTTCTGCACATGCGAACAACGGGTCTTTCACATGTACAGACCCACAAACATCACATTTGTACGTAAACCATTGGATTTGCTTGCAAATCGAATCAGGCCCTGTGTCTGCAATTACACCAGCAACACGCCGTGACATTCCCAAAACACACCCATCAGATGGAATATCTTATAATGTCCAATGCATTCCAAAATCCATACGGCACCATCTTTACTGCGACTGCACACAGACATTGTGAGATGCATGTGGGCATGTGCAGCTGCAAAAAAAAACGGCAATTTATGTGAACACTGACAATGCTAAATTCCCTTGTCGTATAAACAACCCTTTATGAAGCTAAGAACACTGTACGCTGTTTACTTAAGAAGTACCGTAATGGTACGCTAGTTGCGTAACGATCGCTCAGCCGTAGGCGAGACGCTCAAGCGTCACGTTCGCTCACGGCCCAGCGATCACAGGACACGTTATTGGCTATGACTAGAGTAATGATTCGCTATGGCGTAGCGGACGCTCGAGACCACGAGGAGATCACCAGCGGCGCAGACGCTCACAACGCTATACCTTTATGTCTAAACCTTATACCAATGAAATACACGGAATACCTTAATGTGAATACAGGGTGTAAGTGCAACCTTGTGTAACCTGACTAACTACAAAGCTGCTTGAGCGTCACCGACGCTCAAGTGAACACTTAACACTATAGAAAATACACAGATACTGGTTTAGGGTCCAAAGCCTATTAACTGTATTATATCTAGTATACTTGTAAAAAGGGGATAACAGTACAAATGATACACTACAATATAACAGAGACTTCCTAACCACAGAACTAAACAATACTATCTAATACAATACAATACTAGTCTAGGGGAGATACGAGAGAAAGAGAAGGGAAAGAGAGAGAGAGAGAGAGAGACGGAGAGAGATGAGAGAAATTGGCTCACAGAAAGACAATGATTACGGAGAGAAACTTACGCACAAGGGTAAACGATCGCATGCGCCTGGACATCCAGCACCCGATTTTCAGCAATGAGAACCGTTGAAGAGTGAGAGCTGGATGTGGTCGGCCTGCCTATTTATGCCCCACACACAATGCAATCTCATAGTCCCTACAATCCCATTGTCCATTGGACGTCGGAATTCGGCCCTGCATCATAACAAAAGGTCATAGGTTGATTCATACAGGTGGGCTGTGACGATTTCAAACAGCTCAGGTGGGTGGGGAACTAGGTTTCCCGCCGCATACCTGAGTATGAGTAAATAGTAGAAATGGACATAAACTTCTTATGTCCATAACTATTCGCACGAGCGATTAATACGCTCCAAACCAACACCGGAATATTGCTAATTAAATACTCTTCCGATGGGTACCAAACACTGCTGTATGATTCCTGTTAGACCCTTCGTACGATACAAAGAGGGATTCCTTAGCTCAGGGACCTTCTATATTAACCAAACTTTCAGAAACTATCAAAGGGACCATGATCTATAAACTACATTAATTGTGAAAATATGTAACGAATGAGTCGCACGCTACTACTACATAAACTCTACCGTAAATACGCATACCGCGCCTGCGAGTGCACGCTATTGCGGGTATGCGCCTTCACGGGAGAGCGTACGCATGCGCAGCACGGACCAGTGTGCGGTGCAAATATGGCAACGTGCATAGAGACATTTTTCTGACTTTGACAGTCCACCCTTTGGCAGTCAATAATAACTGCCACAAAACATTTAAGGAGAAAAATGCAAGTCAGGGGTTAATTGATTTCCATGGTGGGGTAAGGAAGAAGAGAGGAGTAGGTGTGAAGAGGGTATGACCTAGTGAGAAAGTAGAAGCATGTGTGTATGAGTCCATGTTTGGAGGGTCATGTATCATCGTGCCGTACGTGTTGTAAATCAAGCTTCGAGGTATTGCGAAGTATACATTTGAATTCCTTCTTATCCTGTGGTACAGGTCTGTGGATGGGCTGTCAAACTTTACCGAGCTCTTTTCGGATTTTGAACAAAATGGGGAGCACATTTTAGTTGATGATACATGAATGGGGGAGGTATGTGGTTGCTGATATCTGTGCCTGTATTCCCTATCGTCTATGTGTGTCATTACCTGAGGGTTGTAGAGATGAAGATAAAGAACACTTATGGAAAATGCAATGATATTCTATGTCAGGGAAATGTACATCTGTCGTCGAAGTTGTGTTCGGTATCTGTTGAGAGTCGTCTTCTTTGCGCTGTATTGCTCCTTGGGCATGAGCAAATAGCTTTGTCTGAGCCATCAGATTTACAAAAAATGTTGGGCTAGCGTGAGTTTAAAAGTACTAGGGAAACTGGGGATCCATGGCAAAGTTCATCAAGTGTCCATATCATAGGTTGTCAAAACTTCATCTTTGGTGCTTGTCTGTTGTCTGTATAGCGTCTCGTCAACTTCCTCGTCCAAGGGGGTCTTTGTATCTTGGAGAAAAGCAGAAAAACAGGTGAAAGAAACGGACCTTATAATCGCATTTTCATCACATCATGGTTTCTATCATTGGGTCATAAATCAAATCCAGGTTAATTACAGTTTCCTCACTCCTCAAGCTCATCATTCTTGTACTTTGTTTGCACCTCATTAAAGCCTGCCCGCATCTAAATATCAATCCAATCGATATAACGACACCCAAGATACATAGTAGAAACTTTCCAACATCCATTATGACTCCTTGAGCCCAGTCTCCCAAACCGGAGAACCAATTTCGCGGGTTCAACCATGACACCCAACCAGCAGCAAGGGTGAGATTGTGTTTTCGACGAAATTCCCACTTCAATTGGAGAATATCGTCCATCTTTTGGTCTATGACCTCTACCGGATCCTCGGTGCTATTCGTGATATAAGTGCAACACTTTATGCCGTACTGTGTTGCCAATGTAACACAATATCCGCCTGTTACTGCTGTAAGATAATTAAGAACCATCCTATGCTGAACTAGTTCTGTTTTATAAGCTTGAAGTTCTCTTCCAGTGTATCTAAACGTGTCATCATACATTTCAGTGATATTATCTAACAAATTGGCGAGTGCGGAAATGTATCTATAATTCATCACTCCTCGAGCGGTGCGAGTGAAATCTAACGCTACCAGAACCTGAATCCCGGTGGATTCATGGATAAGATCGGAGGCCGGATGCTCTAACCTTTCTGACAGTTGTCTTTTAACTCGGTGCTCGTAATGAGTGTGAGTATAAGGAGCTTGGGCACCACGGTGTATGTCCTTCATTTTGTCATGTGTTACAGTCATCACTTCAGGCAATACTTTTCCAATATAACACAATCCTTCAGAGTTTGGGGCAAGCCACTTGTACGCCTTTCTCCCGCATATGAAATATGCATCATCGGGGAGAACATATGGGACGGAGAAGGACATGACCATGTTACAAACCTTCCAGGTGAAATCTCCTGACCCTAATTCTTCCATCTGCCTAATGCACGTATCAGTTTGTACGATATGTGCACAGTATCCTGGTGATACCTCTCCAACTCTAGTAATCCTATTTCCTAAGGTATATCGATACCGGAAAGATTTTCCTCTACTGGCTATGTGGCGTACCAGCTCTGTATCTGTAGGCATTCTATCTGCTCTGTGTGAAAAGGTCATGGTAAGGTTGCTCCATGACACTTCCCAATTTCCCGGTTTTCTGGGATTGGAGATATTGAAACATAAGAGGGACCAATCCACATGGTATTGGTGGAGCTTCAAACTAGGAGGGCTGGAGATATTAAACCTCCGGTCCACCGGTCTCCCACCACTTAGCTCAAGTACCTCCCCTAACGTTAAAGGAAATGGTACTAGCCCTGATTTGCTATGACCCTGAGGTACTTGAGAGCATACCCAACAATCTGTTTGGTTTAACACATTACCCACTAAAGAGTGATAGTCACTCAATGGATGCCGGTCTATATGGATATTAAAACTGGATTGGCATTTCTTTATGCATCCATCTTCAACCAGATTATCACAGAGCCTACAGATACAATTTTCTTCAGCTAACAATCCATCACAATTTCTTCTATCGGATCGTTTTCTGATACTCGCCTTTGCTTGTTGGTTTGGTTGATCTTGGAAAACTACGCCTCCATCATCATAATCGGAACCCATTCCAGAACCTCTCTCGACCTCTATGGTACTCTCGCCGGAACAGACTGCTCTGGTCAACATCATGGTTAACATCAAAATCCGGATCACAGTCTCTTGGGGCAAGTCCATCTTTGAGGAGGAAATAGAGAAGAATGAGAAGGGGGAAAAAAGAAATTTCAAGGAAGAGGGGATGGGAAGTGGAGAAAAACAATAAAAGGGAGAAGGGAGTCGACAACTGCTTTCGGTCTTCAAGGCTCAGGTGCCGCCTCAGTCCTCCTGGAACAGACACTCCAGTGATACAACCTCTACCGTCTGTTCCTTGTCACGGGACTTCTCTGGATCAGCAACCTTTTTGCAGTGGGATGAATGGACCCAAGTCTCTCTCTCAGCAACCCTCAATGCTGTGGTGCTAGTCAATAAGACCTGGTATGGTCCTTCCCATCTATCAATAAGACAACCTGAGCGTAGAAAATTTCGTATCATTACATAATCCCCAGGTTCAATGTCATGACAATTACTATCTGGTAAATCAGGAATCACCAACTTCAGATTATCATTTTGATTCCTCAACTGCTTACTCATGTTAATCAAGTACTTTACAGTTACTTCATTGTTACATTTCAAATCATCCTGAGGGTTAATCATGACATGCGGTTGTCGACCAAATAAGATTTCAAAAGGAGACAGATTAAGAGGGGACCTGGGAGTGGTTCTGATGCTATACAAAACAATGGGTAAAGCTTCTGGCCACGTCAATCCTGTCTCTGCCATTACTTTACTCAATTTATTTTTAATAGTGCTGTTCACTCTTTCGACCTTCGCGCTCGCCTGTGGACGGTACGGAGTGTGCAGCTTGCTATCAATTCCCATCAACTTACACATTCCTTGAAAGACATCACCTGTAAAATGGGTACCCCTATCACTTTCAATGATTCTAGGGATACCATATCTACATACAAATTCCTGCACAATTTTCTTAGCTGTAAACATAGCGGTATTTGTAGCTGCTGGGAAAGCTTCGACCCAATTCGAGAAAACATCTATACAGACAAGTACATATTTCAAATTTCGACATGGGGGTAATTGAATGAAGTCGATTTGTATTACCTGGAAAGGGCCGCCGGCAGGTGGGATATGGGATGGTTCTGTAGGTATTGCTTTTCCAATATTCTTTCTCAGACAGGTAAGGCATGACATTGCTCTTTTACTCGCATGAGAGGAGAATCCTGGGGCGCACCAGTATGCTCTTACCAATTTGCACATCCCCTCCCTGCCTAGATGAGTCAGCCCGTGAGCTGCTTCAGCCAGACATGGAAGGTATGCCCTGGGGGCCACTGGTTTACCATGTCCATCCGTCCAGAGCCCTGAGGACTCCTGGCCATATCCCTTTGCCTTCCAGACTGCTCTTTCCTGTGTGGAACACAAATTCTGCATCTCACACAACTTTTGTGTGTTGATGGTATTAAATACCATCAGTTGTGTGGTGTCTGTCTGTATGGGGGTAGCAGCTGCAAGCTTTGCGGCTTCGTCTGCTCGGCTGTTACCAAGGGATACTGGGTCTTGGCTATATGTATGTGCTTTACATTTGATAACAGCCACTCTGTCGGGTTCCTGTATCGCTGTTAGAAGCCTTTTTATGTGAGCTGCATGCGCTATCGGTGTACCAGCCGCCGTCATGAAATTTCTGAGCCGCCATAGGGCTCCGAAATCATGGACTACCCCGAAGGCGTATCTAGAATCGGTGTAGATATTGGCTGACTTACCCTTAGCCAATTCACATGCTCTGGTTAGGGCGACCAGTTCAGCAACCTAGGCTGAGTGAGGTGGGCCTAGCGGTTCCGCTTCTATGGTGCCTTGGTCATCTACGACTGTGTATCCAGTACACAAGTCTCCCGAGTCTGACTGTCTATGACAACTACCGTCCGTGTAGAACGTTAGTTCTGCATCTTCCAGTGGGTTGTCACTGATGTCAGGCCTTGCGGTGAAATTTTGGGTCAAATATTCCATACAATCATGTGTATCTTCCTTTGCATTAAATCCTCCTTCCCCATCACTCTCACCTTCCACCCTTTGTGTCTGACCAGGCACACCTGGGAGAAATGTTGCAGGATTTAATGCGCTGCATCTCCTTATGGTGATGTTTACTGGGGCCATTAATGCCAATTCCCATCTTGTAAACCTTGCTGATGAGACGTGTCTGGTTTGGGCAGAATTCAATAAGGCAGATACCGCATGTGGTGTATGGATTGTGAGGTTGTGGCCTAGCACGACATCTTCGCTTTTCGTCACTAGCAATGCTATCGCCGCAACGCTACGCAAGCATGTGGGGAGGGATCGCGCTACCGTGTCTAGCTGGGCGCTGTAGTATGCAATTGGCCTGCTGGCGTCACCGTGTTTTTGGGTTAGTACACCTGCTGCGCACCCAGCACTTTCTGTTCCGTATAGTTCAAAGGGTTTCCCATAGTCTGGCATACCTAGTGCTGGTGCCTGCGTTAGGCACTGTTTGAGTCTCTCAAATGCTGTTTCGGATTCGTCTGTATGCGAAATCCGATCAGGTTTGTTTGAAGAGACCATTTCCTGCAAAGGTAACGCCAATATGGAAAACCCTGGGATCCAATTACGGCAATACCCACACATTCCTAAAAACGTCCTGATCTGTTGCTGGGTTTGTGGCAGTGTCATGTCTCTAATGGCTTGGATTCTATCAGCGGTCAGGTGTCTCAGTCCTTGTGTTAGACAGTGTCCCAAATATTTTACCTTAGTTTGGCATAATTGTAACTTGTCTTTGGAAACCTTGTGACCTGTGTCTGAAAGATGAAACAGGAGCTGTTTCGTATCCTTCAGAGATGCTTCCAGTGAATCTGAACACAGTAATAAATCGTCCACATACTGTATCAATACTGATCCACTGTCTGGTTGGAAAGACTGTAAACAATCATGCAAAGCCTGAGAAAATATACTTGGACTATCTATGAAACCTTGGGGTAACCGAGTCCACGTGTATTGGACTCCTCTGTATGTGAATGCAAACAAATATTGGCTGTCAGGGTGCAGAGGTACCGAAAAGAAAGCGGAGCAGAGGTCAATAACAGTGAAAAATTTGGCAGTGGGAGGAATTTGCATTAGGATGACAGCTGGATTAGGCACTACAGGGAACTGACTCTCAACTATTTTGTTAATCCCCCTTAGATCCTGCACTAGCCTGTAACCCCTCCCCCCACTCTTTTTAACAGGGAAGATGGGACTATTGGCTGTGCTGGACGTTCTTACTAGAATGCCCTGTTGTAGCAAGCGTTCTATTACTGGGAAAACTCCTAACTCCACCTCTGGCTTCAGAGGATACTGTGGGATTTTTGGAGCTATCCTACCATCTTTTACTTGTACAACTACTGGAGCTACGTTTGCCATTAATCCAGTGTCCTGTCCATCTTTTGTCCAAAGTGACTCTGGTATCTGAGATATCATCTCTTCTACTTGGGATGGATTCCTATTTGTCATAATGGAATGTGACATTAATTTTGATGGGGAGTCTAACATGTCTCGTACCTCCTGAGCGTGATTCTCAGGAATGTCCAAGAATACACCTTCAGGAGTACAATAAATGACGCAACCCATTTTACATAGTAAGTCTCTACCCAGGAGATTAGTTGGTGCTGATGCAGCCAGCAAAAAGGAATGCTTGGTATGCAAAGGCCCTCTTGTAATCTCGGCTGGTTTGCTAACAGGGTAGTGCTGGACTACTCCTGTTACTCCCATGGCTGGAATTGTCCTACCAGTGGTTCTCATGCCCACTGTCGAATTTATCACTGACTTGGCCGCCCCTGTGTCTACAAGAAAGTTTAAAGTTTTACCAGCTACATTGATTGCAATCTCTGGTTCGCTTCCAAGACTGGCAATCAATTTAACTGGCTGCAGATTACAGGTGTGGCCACACCCCTATTGGGTATGCTGACCTCCCTGAATCCCATTGGCAGCAACTACTTGTGGGGGAGTTAGCTGGGAACTACCAGAGGCCTGCCAGTTTCTGTTCGGGGGATATCTTTTTGTTTCCCCTGTATGTGGCTCAAAACTCCGCCTCTGTGGACCCTGCTCCCAATGTCGTGTGTTGTGTTGTTGTCTAGGGGGTTGAAAAGATCTTTGTACATTCTTTGTTCTACATTCTCGTGCAAAGTGTCCCGGTCTGTTACAAGAAAAACATGTTATTACACTTGCCTTACCCACAGGATTCGGTGGTACATACGCAGGCTGCCTTGTGGTCAGCGCCTGTATACTTACGGACATCAACTTATCACTTTGCGACTCCCTGTGTCTAGTGATGTTTTTGTCGTGATCAACAGCAGCCTCTCTCAAGGTGGACACTGACAGACCTCGCCAACATGGTTGTGTGGTCTGTACCCTAGCCTTTAATGTTTCTTTCAAACCATCCATCAGTACAGATACTGCTACTTCTCGATGGTTTGGGTTGGTCTTAATGTCTTCTATACCAGTGTATTTTGCCATTTCTGATAGTGCCCGGTGGAAATATTCTGCTGCCGTTTCGGACTCCTTTTGCTTAATGGAAAATATTTTATTCCATTTAACAACGGCTGGGAAATACTCCTTTAACTGTAAATTTATCCTTTTTACATTATCCTGGTCGTACACATCTGTAAGCGGTACATCTTTATCTAGTCCACAATCAGCCAAGAATTTAACTGAGTCGACATTGGAAGGTAAGCAAGCTCTTAGCACTATCTGCCAATCCTTATTATTGGGCTCTAAAGTGTTTCCTAGATCCCTGATGTATTTTTGGCTTGCCACTAAATCTTTTCTGGGGTCTGGGAATTCAGACACTATGGTCCTCAATTCCATTCTAGTGAACGGGCAATACATGGCAATGTTCCTGACGGGTGTGGCTCCTGATGCATCTGTTTTCCCATTGGGAACTACTATCACCTTTACAGGAGCAATTCTAACAGCCTCATTCTGCGTAGATTCTACAACTTGTGGTACAATTGTTTCAGTGTAGTGCATGGTGCCGTACTTACCCGTTGACACGACCTCACCTATCCCTCCGCTAGGGGCCTTAACTAATCTCGTGGGTGGTGCAGTTCCTACTGTGGTTTCTGATATGGTGGCCGCTAGAGAGAGCGCTGAAATTGTTGCCGAATCTTCTTCTTGATCACACTCCTGAGGAAGGTTCAAAACAGGGTACATCTTGCACGGGTTAATACTTGCATGAGTTATTTGGTTAACATCATTAACATTTACAGGGTTACTAAGAGTTTGTGTTTTACAACCCAGTGCGTTTCTCTCCGTAATCAGCTTCTCTCCTGCAATGTATGGTGGAGGTGGAGCTGTGGCTATCAGCTTCCTGACTGCCCCAGATCCCGCCGCCAGAGCCAAACCTCTCTGTATCTCACCTTCCTGGTGCCATAACTGTAAGTAATCATGATGCTGAATTCGTCTCTTTGTTGATTTTACGAGACATATCCTCCTCCTTAAATTTTGTAACACGTCTGGACTGAAGCTACCTATTCTTGGGAATTTGTCCCTGTCTTGTACAGTCATTCTCTCCCATTCATCACATAAAGATTCGGTGTGACTTCCATATTTTTCACACATTACATATCGTGCCGACCCAACTGGTCGGTTCACAGAATCAACCTGAACCAGGGTTGATCGCCCCCTACCTGAGCAACTGGCCCCCATAGTCTGCAGGTGTTGCTTAGTCCTCCTTGGATTTCTGTATCAAGGTTTTCAGCAAGCCTTTACAGACAACCAAATTACTCCACAGTAGGCCGGCGGTGGCGGTTTACCGAGTACCCCACTCACTCGCCCACCTCGACCAATACGACCTGATCACACCGATATGGTGCTGGCGTACTCGATACAGGGCCCCTATGGAACCTTCAGTTTACTGGAACATATGAGGGTTACCCGCAGGACACTTACTCTTTCCAGTAAAGGTGGGGTTGTTAGATAGTTCCTGAGTGACCAGCGAACTTCCCTTCCAAAAATAAAAAATTACACAAATCACGTCAGAATGTACAGATAGCGTTTGTGACCACTTTACTCTAATGGTATTAGGTCAGATTACTAACTACTGCACACAATTACGTGTGGTCCAATCGTTCAGTACACAAGCACTACTTGTTATGTACTGAGAGATCAATGGAATCGATGTTTCCGGCCGCGATTCCTTCAGCAAGAGCTTATGGCCTATATGGGTTCTGCACCAACACCCCAGGCGTTGTGCCACTGGACTTTTATAGCGGACCTCTTTAGTACCTTACGACCTCCTGGTCTTGTTACCTTCTGTTAATGACCTCCTGGTCTGTTACCTTATGGTCCGCTATACTCTAATGCTCAAATATTATTTAACCAGGGATGCCTCCCTAGCCACCGTATATGTCACTTACACGTGTGTCCCTTGACGAGTACCCGACTTTCCTTTTGGTTCCACCTTAAAGTTATATAAACTTTTGTATACAAAACCACACTCACTCAACACATGTACACTTTGTTTCTATATCTATTTCTGCGCAGAAATTGTCTTCAGTCCAACAGTGTTACTAATTAGGAGCAGGATCTGTTAAGCTAAATTTCAGATTTTCCAAAAATAGATTTGCGTTATTTACCGCGTCGCGTTATTTACCGCTGTGCGTTACTTATCGCCTTTGCGCTAATTCAACTTTTCGTGACTTGAGCTACGTGGGCGTAACCAGACGCTACGTTGCGTAATGTACGCTGCGTGCGTCTGCCGTTTGGATTGCGTACGCAAGTCTTTTGTTAGGGACACGTGTACGCAAAACAAAGATCCACTGTAACACAATTTCTACCTTTATCAATGTAGATGATCCCTGATCATCTACCGCACACCACACTGACTGTCTTATCTCCCAGACAAGCCGTGTGTTGGTCTATACTTTAACTATTACCTCTACTATGAAATAACAGCAAATCTCTTTTTGCACTTTCTATCAACTATAAAACTTGGCAAACAGGAATAGTGATATACGAAATTTGAAAAAGAAATGCAGATAAATGTATGTGTGCGTGTATACGCAAGACAGAAGAGAAATAAAACAGTTTTAAAAGACACAAGCGTTTTGTTCTTACTTCCGGTTCCCGGATTCCTTCAGCACTCTTTATCTAAGCGAAGCAGACGCTTATCCCGTCAGCACTGCGAGACAACCTCCCACCCTTTGCTGGGGGGATAATGTCTGCTGATCTACCTAGTGCAGATATGAGAAGGATAGGACGAGTCCCCAATTGACAATGCTAAATTCCCTTGTCGTATAAACAACCCTTTATGAAGCTAAGAACACTGTACGCTGTTTACTTAAGAAGTACCGTAATGGTACGCTAGTTGCGTAACGATCGCTCAGCCGTAGGCGAGACGCTCAAGCGTCACGTTCGCTCACGGCCCAGCGATCACAGGACACGTTATTGGCTATGACTAGAGTAATGATTCGCTATGGCGTAGCGGACGCTCGAGACCACGAGGAGATCACCAGCGGCGCAGACGCTCACAACGCTATACCTTTATGTCTAAACCTTATACCAATGAAATACACGGAATACCTTAATGTGAATACAGGGTGTAAGTGCAACCTTGTGTAACCTGACTAACTACAAAGCTGCTTGAGCATCACCGACGCTCAAGTGAACACTTAACACTATAGAAAATACACAGATACTGGTTTAGGGTCCAAAGCCTATTAACTGTATTATATCTAGTATACTTGTAAAAAGGGGATAACAGTACAAATGATACACTACAATATAACAGAGACTTCCTAACCACAGAACTAAACAATACTATCTAATACAATACAATACTAGTCTAGGGGAGATACGAGAGAAAGAGAAGGGAAAGAGAGAGAGAGAGAGACGGAGAGAGATGAGAGAAATTGGCTCACAGAAAGACAATGATTACGGAGAGAAACTTACGCACAAGGGTAAACGATCGCATGCGCCTGGACATCCAGCACCCGATTTTCAGCAATGAGAACCGTTGAAGAGTGAGAGCTGGATGTGGTCGGCCTGCCTATTTATGCCCCACACACAATGCAATCTCATAGTCCCTACAATCCCATTGTCCATTGGACGTCGGAATTCGGCCCTGCATCATAACAAAAGGTCATAGGTTGATTCATACAGGTGGGCTGTGACGATTTCAAACAGCTCAGGTGGGTGGGGAACTAGGTTTACCGCCGCATACCTGAGTATGAGTAAATAGTAGAAATGGACATAAACTTCTTATGTCCATAACTATTCGCACGAGCGATTAATACGCTCCAAACCAACACCGGAATATTGCTAATTAAATACTCTTCCGATGGGTACCAAACACTGCTGTATGATTCCTGTTAGACCCTTCGTACGATACAAAGAGGGATTCCTTAGCTCAGGGACCTTCTATATTAACCAAACTTTCAGAAACTATCAAAGGGACCATGATCTATAAACTACATTAATTGTGAAAATATGTAACGAATGAGTCGCACGCTACGACTACATAAACTCTACCGTAAATACGCATACCGCGCCTGCGAGTGCACGCTATTGCGGGTATGCGCCTTCACGGGAGAGCGTACGCATGCGCAGCACGGACCAGTGTGCGGTGCAAATATGGCAACGTGCATAGAGACATTTTTCTGACTTTGACAACACTAACATTGCATGCAACTCATAATCAGCCACTAGGTGCCTGACCTTCTCCTACTGCCCTTGTTACAGCCATACATGGAACAGCCTAATTCACATACACTTCTCATTAAAGCATTCACAAACTTCAAATACCCACTGTCTACCATGTATGGATCCCGACTCCTTTAATATGTCACTACAACAACTACTGACAAACAGGGCTCCATGGCAACTGACAGGTAAGAGAGAGTAAATCAATTGCAAGAAGTCTTCCTCTCTAAGGCTGGGTACACATTAGAGTGACGGGCAATTGTCCCAATGGCTGGGCCAAATTCCCCTTGTCCCGGACCACTGGAGAGTGGCCATACACACTAGCTCTCATTCTGTCCTTCATTACACTGCACCAGGTCGAATGCAATTTCTTCCGGTCATGAAGATGTCACATGGGACCCATGGGAGCACGCAATTATGCGTAAACTTTAGGCGATATGCACTGTTTGTCATTTTGATAGAGCAAATTGTACTGATATTGGCCTAATGTATACCCACCCTAAGAACTCCACTAGTTACACCTTCATAATGATGTGTCTTTATAATAAGCAGGGTCAGATACTCAGTTCCTACAGGTTAAATGGAGGCTCTGAGATCTGTAGTTACCACATTTGGCTAGATTGCTGGTGTTGTCACATTTCTTCACTACTCCTTGGCTACACCACTTGCCCCTGACAAGAGCACATCATGGATATTGGGGGAGATTTATTAAAGCTTAGAGAGACATAAAGCAGAGAGAGAGAGAGAGAGAGAGAGAGAGAGAGAGAGAGAGAGAGAGAGATAAAATACCAATCAGCTACTAACTCTAATTTTTCAAACACAGCCTATAAAATGGCAGTTAAAAGCTGGCTGTTTAGTATTTATATCTCTCCACTTTATATCTCTCCAAGCTTTGATAAATCTGTACCATTGACAAGTGGTATACTTCAGTTAGATAATTACCTTAGAACTAGCAAAAGCAGTTTTTTTTTTATATTTTACTGTATATACGGTCACTCTCATTACATGGTTACATTTCATCCTCATGCAGGAGGCTTTTTCCCTTACTGGGGCTACTGTATAACGTTTCATTTTTATTACTCTTCAATCTTATCTAACAGAGATTCCACTGCTAAAAGGCCAATATCTAAAATTTTGCACAGGGAAGTGTATGTCCATGGGTTATTACAGAGGACTCTCTAAAGTTAGTCTATTACTAGGTTTTACACCTTTGTACTATTATCCGATGGATGGGTACTATAGTTGGGCTTGGGTTCAGGGTAGGCTATTAAACTATAAGACACAGCTCATACAGAATAATCCAGTGGTGGCAAGCTCAGTTAACTAAAATGTGTTTGTTCGCAGAGACATTTCCATGTAATTAACAAGGATTTATACAGACGGATTGAAAACCCCAGCTTCCGACAACTACCCTCACAGACAAAGTAACTATCATGAGTTCATAGATCACCCCACATCACCTCAGATAGAAATGATTGATAATGCGACCATTAAGCATGACCAGAAGATACAGCTACATACCTTAGAAAGAGTCACTCCAACAACTCCCCGCCGGGTCACGACAACGCTTACCCACGTGTACAGTGCTGTTGTGTAGGATGTACTTGCAAGTCCAGCAGACATTACCAGACTGTGGCCAGAGCACGGGGAGAAGGTAAGGCATTGGTTCCACTTAGTAGGGGAAACGCGAGACACAGCTGCACTGTTTCGGAATGGAGATGTTAGGTGCCGCGGTCCGCGGCGCCGCTCGGTCTGCTTCCGGCCAACGCTCACGGCCGCCGCACCTCCCTCACTGCCCGCCCGGCGCCTAGCAACGCCAGGACGCCGTGCGTACTGTAGCCGCCGGGTCCCTGGCAATGATAGGACGCCTGGCGTCCTCAGCCGCCGGGTCCATGGCAACGGGGACGCCATTGGCGGACCGCGTTCCCCGTTGCCAGATAAGACGGATTAGTTGTTCGTGCAGCAGGGCAGCTATTAATTAGTGTCTGGGGGCTGGTCTTGCTGGCCCTCCTGTCATTGGCCAGCAGGGCCTTTTTATGGGAGCCAGCACACTGCAGCCTCGCCGGTGATAGCTTCCTGTACTGCCTTGCAGAGTTTGCTCCTAGTCTGCTGTATCTGGTCGATTCTGCTCCCCGTGCTCCTGAGTCCTGGAGTTCTGAAGCCGGTCCTGGGAATCCTTCCAGTCCAAGTGAACCACTTGCAGTCATCTGGGGGTTCTTGTTGATTGGGGTTCTCTCCCGGTTCCGTGAGTAGCGGCTTCTGCCGTGTGTTGCGGCCTAGGCCGTTTAATCCTAGCGTTTGTTTTGTACTGGTGTTTTTGCGGAGGTTTCCGCTTTTCACTGTCCTCCCCGGTCCACGACGGTGCCGTGTGGGGTGTGGACAGTGGTATCTTCTGTTGTTCTTTTCCTTTGGCGGCGTGCCGCAGATATATTTAGTTTTAGGGTAGTTAGTAGCCCCTAGCCTTCTGTTGCTTTAGTTAGAGGTCCCCTTGTTATTGTCCTGTCTCGGTTCACGCCTTTTCTCACTCTAAGACCTGGGGGCATCGGAGTTGGGCAGACCTAATCCGCCCTTCAAACGCGGCTGCCGTGGGCCCAAGAAACCATAGTCACGCAGGCGTGAACTGACCACATGGGTAAAACAATGGAGGTAGGGTGCTAGGGGCTATTTCCACACCACACCTTATTTCAGCGTCACGTCCTGGTGCTCTGGACTCACTACGCAACATCTCTCCTGTTCTGAGCACCAGGAACGTAACATTATCACCGGCCCAAAAAAGAATAAAGAGTTATTTGTATTTGGTGGGCCTTGAGATTCGGCCTCATGAATCCGGCAGTATTAGGACCGAATCCCAGCCAGCTTTTGGCCAACCAGATTCAGGAACTAACTCAGATGGTTCAGGATCTTACTGTTCGGGTGAGATCGCAGGAAGATCTTTTGCGAGCCTCCCCGAGTATGATTCCAGAACCATAGATGCATCTTCCTGACCGTTTTTCGGGTAACCGAAAGGATTTTTTTAATTTTAAGGAAGCTTGTAAACTTTATTTTCGGTTAAGGCCCCGATCCTCTGGTACTGAGTCTCAACGGGTCGGGATTTTGATGTCTTTGCTTCAAGGCGACCCGCAAACCTGGGCTTTTGGGTTAAAAGCCGATGACGCAGCCTTGCTATCAGTAGATGCCTTTTTTAAGTCCTTAGGCCTTTTGTATGATGACCCTGATAGAGAAGCATCGGCCTAAAGCCACCTGCGTGCACTAAAGCAAGGGAAAAATCCAGCAGAAGCGTATTGTACCGAGTTTCGCCGTTAGTCGAACGACTGTGGCTGGAATGACCCGGCCCTGCGCAATCAGTTTCGCCTCGGTTTGTCTGAAGTTATTAAATACAGTCTCCTTCAGTACCCCGCTCCAGAGACTTTAGACAAACTCATGGAGCTTGCTATTAAAATTGATCGTCGTCTCCGGGAGCGGAGGGCTGAAAGAGGAGCTAGTTTCAGGCCTAGTCCATGTGTGTATACTTTCCCTGAGGACGTCGAGGAGCCCATGCAAATGGGTCTCTCCCGGCTGTCCCCAGAGGAAAGAACCAGAAGGCTAAATTCTGGTCTCTGCTTGTATTGTGGTGGCAAGGGACATGTCGCACGCAATTGCCCGAATAAGCAGGGAAACGCTCTGACCAAGTGAATAGTGAGGGGGTTCACTTGGGTCTACAATTGATCTCCTCTAATGATTCCTTATTAGTTCCTGTAAAAATTTCCTTTGGTAGTTTCAGTTCGTTGGTGTCGGCCTTTGTCGACAGTGGAGCTGCAGGAAATTTCATGGATCTTGGTTGGGCTGAGGCATTGGGCGTTCCACAGATACCTTTGGATAAACGTATCACCATGCACGGCTTGGATGGTTGTCTGCTTTCTAATGGGGTAATCACTCACCACACACCTCCAGTACAACTGACAGTGGGGGCCCTACATTCGGAGAAAATCGAGTTTTACCTTACCCATTGTCCGGCAGTCCCCGTAGTTTTGGGTCACCCCTGGCTTGCCTTTCATAATCCCACCATAGATTGGCGGTCTGGGGAGATTTCCCGATGGGGTCCCTTTTGTGTTAAGGAATGTATTTCCCGTCCAGTCCGGGTTGCGGCAGTCACCCCAGATCTTATTCCTTTGGAATATCAGGACTTTGCCGATGTTTTCTCCAAGGGTAATGCGGATATTCTGCCCCCTCATCGGTCCTATGACTGCGCCATTGACTTAGTTCCCGGTGCCTCTTTGCCTAAAGGGAGACTCTATGCCCTGTCTGGGCCGGAAACTACGGCAATGGATGAGTATGTACTGGAGAGTCTGAAGAAGGGCTTCATTAGGCCCTCAAGATCTCCATTGAGTGCAGGGTTCTTTTTTGTTGAGAAGAAAGATGGGTCGCTCAGACCATGTATTGATTATCGGGCTCTGAATAAGATCTCTGTTAAAAACACCTACTCCTTGCCACTGATTTCGGTACTATTTGATCAGCTCCGTACTGCCGTTATCTTCTCCAAAATAGATCTTAGAGGGGCTTACAACCCGAATAAAATCTGGGGATGAGTGGAAGACGGCTTTCAGCACACAGTCGGGACATTATGAGTACCTGGTGATGCCGTTTGGGCTGTCTAATGCTTCTGCTGTATTTCAAGATATTATTAACGACGTCCTTCGTGACTTTCTAGGAAAGTTCGTAGTCGTTTATTTAGATGACATTTTGATTTACTCTGAGTCCTTTGAACAACATATTACCCATGTGTGACTGGTCCTTCAGAGGTTACGGGAAAATCATTTGTATGCCAAACTGGAGAAATGTGATTTCCACATCACAGAAGTGTCCTTCCTGGGGTATATTATTTCTCCAAAGGGGTTTTTCATGGAACCAAAAAACTCCAGGCAATCCTAAATTGGGCACAACCCACGAACTTAAAAGCAATCCAGCGCTTTTTAGGGTTTGCAAATTATTATAGGCGTTTTATTCATACCTTCTCAGATTTGGTTGCTCCTATTGTGGCATTGACTAAAAAAGGAGCGGACCCTTCCAATTGGTCGCCTAAAGCCAAGTCTGCCTTTCTGGCCTTGAAACAGGCCTTTGTCTCAGCTCCAGTACTCAGACACCCTAACCCGGATCTCCCCTTTATTGTCTAGGGAGATGCCTCAGAGGTTGGAGTGGGTGCTATCCTTTCTCAGGAAGACCCGGAGTCTCGGGAATTACACCCATGTGCCTTCATGTCCAGAAAATTCTCCTCCGCAGAATCCAACTATGATGTTGGTAATCGAGAATTGTTGGCAGTTAAATGGGCTTTCGAGGATTGGAGGCACTGGTTGGAAGGAGCAAGGCATACCATTACTGTGTTCACTGACCACAAGAACCTGCAGTATATTGAGTCAGCTAAACGGCTTAATGCTCGACAGGCTCGTTGGGCGCTGTTTTTTACTCGTTTCAGGTTTATCATCACCTTTAGGCCCGGTTCCAAGAATATGAAAGCTGATGCCCTGTCACGTTGTTTTCTTCCGGTTCACAATAACCACTCGGCTACTACCCCCATAGTCCCATCGTCTGTCATCCGGGCTGGCCTCACTCAGGATTTATTTACACAGCTAGTCCAGCTTCAGCAGCAGGCTCCCAGTGTCACTCCTGCAGATCGTCTCTTCGTCCCTGAATTTCTGAGAGGCACTGTTCTAGCTGAGTTTCATGATAATAAGGTTTCTGGTCATCCGGGTATCTCTAAGACCTTGGAATTAATCTCTCGCTCAGTGTGGTGGCCTAATCTTTCTAAAGATGTGAGGGAATTTGTCCGTTCCTGTCAGGTTTGTGCTCAGTACAAGGTATCTCGATCGTTGCCAGTCGGGCAACTCATGCCTCTAGCCATTCCTCTCAGGCCATGGTCACATATATCCATGGATTTCGTGGTGGACCTTCCGCTTTCAGCTGGGTTCCGAGTCATTTGGGTGGTAGTAGACCGTTTTAGTAAGATGGCCCACTTCATTGCTCTTCCCCGATTACCCTCCGCTCAAGAGTTGGCAGTTTTGTTTCTCCGCCATGTCTTCAGGCTCCATGGTTTACCCATGGATATTGTCTCTGATCGGGGACCACAATTCATTGCCCGTTTCTGGAAACGGTTTTGTGCCTCTTTAAATATGAAACTCTCTTTAACATCTGCGTACCATCCACAGTCTAACGGACAAACTGAACGTGTTAATCAGTCATTAAAACAGTATTTACGACTATACTCGGCCAAACTTCAGAATGATTGGTCTGAATTTCTTCCTTTGGCCGAGTTTGCCTATAATAACTCTTGTCATTCTTCCACCAAGGAGTCGCCATTCTTTTCGGTCCTGGGCTTTCATCCTAGAGCCAATTCTTTTTACCCTCATTTTCCAGTCTCTTTGTTGACCTTAACTTCCCGTCTCAGAATGATTTGGAAAAAGGTGCACCTTGCCCTTAAGAAGGCTGCCTTCCGAGGAAAGATTTTTTCAGATAGGTTCCGACGCCCATGCACTTTTAAGGTGGGAGATAAAGTGTGGTTGTCAACCCGCAACATCAAGCTCCGACAACCCTTGGCTAGATTGGGACCCAAATTTATTGGACCATTCCTTATTGTAAAGAAGGTCAATCCAGTTGCTTTTCGGCTACGCTTGCCTAAATCACTCAAAATTGGCAATACTTTTCATTGTTCCCTTCTGAAGCAATATATTTCTTCCAGGAGATTCCCTCGGAAAACTTCTCAGGGTAGACCTCCGGTGGATGTTCTGGGGCAACAAGAGTTTTTGGTGGAGAAGGTTTTAGACTCCAAAGTATCTCGAGGCCGGCTGTATTTTTTAGTTCATTGGAAAGACTATGGCCCGGAGGAAAGGTCTTGGGTCCTGGATAAGGATCTACATGCCCCTAAACTTAAGAAATTATTCTTTCAGGAATATCCTCAGAAACCCGGCTTTAGGGGTTCTTTAACCCCTCCTCAAGGGGGGGTACTGTTAGGTGCCGCGGTCTGCGGCGCCGCTCGGTCTGCTTCCGGGCGACGCTCACGGCCGCCGCACCTCCCTCGCTGCCCACCCGGCGCCTAGCAACGCCAGGACGCCGTGTGTACTGTAGCCGCCGGGTCCCTGGCAACGCTAGGACGCCGGGCGTCCTCAGCCGCTGGGTCCATGGCAACGGGGACGCCATTGGCGGACCGCGTTCCCCGTTGCCAGATAAGACGGATTAGTTGTTCGTGCAGCAGGGCAGCTGCACGACAACTATTAATTAGTGTCTGGGGACTGGTCTTGCTGGCCCTCCTGTCATTGGCCAGCAGGGCCTTTTTATGGGAGCCAGCACACTGCAGCCTCGCCGGTGATAGCTTCCTGTATGCTGTTCCTGCCTTGCAGAGTTTGCTCCTGGTCTGCTGTATCTGGTCGATTCTGCTCCCCGTGCTCCTGAGTCCTGGAGTTCTGAAGCCGCTCCTGGGAATCCTTCCAGTCCAAATGAACCACTTGCAGTCATCTGGGGGTTCTTGTTGATTGGGGTTCTCTCCCGGTTCCGTGAGTAGCGGCTTCTGCCGTGTGTTTTGGCCTAGGCCGTTTAATCCTAGCGTTTGTTTTGTACTGGTGTTTTTGCGGAGGTTTCCGCTTTTCACTGTCCTCCCCGGTACATGACGGTGCCGTGTGGGGTGTGGACAGTGGTATCTTCTGTTGTTCTTTTCCTTTGGCGGCGTGCCACACATATATTTAGTTTTAGGGTAGTTAGTAGCCCCTAGCCTTCTGTTGCTTTAGTTAGAGGTCCCCTTGTTATTATCCTGTCTCGGTTCACGCCTTGTCTCACTCTAAGACCTGGGGGCATCGGAGTTGGGCAGACCTAATCCGCCCTTCAAACGCGGCTGCTGTGGGCCCAAGAAACCATAGTCACGCAGGCGTGAACTGACCACACGGGTAAAACAATGGAGGTAGGGTGCTAGGGGCTATTTCCACACCACACCTTATTTCAGCGTCACGTCCTGGTGCTCTGGACTCACTACGCAACATCTCTCCTGTTCTGAGCACCAGGAACGTAACAGGAGACTACCGAACAGTTGCTGACACGGCTGACACCTCGGGTGCACCAGCGCTAGGCCTCAGGTATCATAGGCTCCAGGGGAAGTATGATGCCTAGGGTTGATGTCTGCAGTGGGGAGTAAGACACTCCCTTGGTCTCCCCTTCCCCCCGGTTCATGACCAGTTGCCCCCGAGTTTCCCGCCATGAACTGAGTTCCCACTTCCGTCTGAGACACTGTGTATCTAAAAGTACCCAGTCGCAGCATAGGCAGCTGTATGACTGGTGCATTGGTGTTCACTTGGGCGTCTGTGTTCACTGTCGGTTCATGGGGTGGTAGTGTACACTAATAGCATCTGGATCCACTCAGCGTTCACTAACGTATTGATCGATCCTGGAAGCGGGGTGAAGTCTCCCTGTATCCCACTCTCCTGAGCCGGGTGGTACAGCACTAAGTCTCTATCTACCTTTGAGTATGAATAGTTGGATAAGTGCCTGATGCATATGAGTCTGTAAACTATTGCTGCTGTTTCTTTTGCTGTGCTACTGAATACAGTTAAACTCCTATATAAGGTAATGCAGTAATATGTTTCTCCTACATACTTGAAATGTACAGTATCTGTAGTTGATTATTTGGTCATATTGCTTATTATACTAATGTATAACCTGTGACTGATTGCTAGTGTGATTTCTGGCTTTACTATAATTCTGTCAGTTTCTGTGTATTCCGATCCTCAATGCTGGTGCAAGGAAGGGATCAGATTATATGTCACTTTAACAAATTTTAAAGTGATTGTAGTCACAAATTGTGTAGTAAACACTGCACAGGTATGTGATTCATTTATCATGTCTAAGAGAGGCAAGGGTGAGGATGATAAACTCTCCACAGCAGCACCTACACTCATTTCATGTTTGTCTTGCAAAGCTGGGTTAACCTCTCAGGATCTGGTTCAAAATGATTATGTACCAATTGTTTTATCTTTCACCAAAGCCTCTTGAATAATCCAAGGCAGGCACAGGTTCAAGTTGAACCACCATGGGCTACTTTTGCACAGACATTGGGGGTCATTCTGAGATGATCGCTCACTGCAGTTCATCACAGCGATCAGGTGAGAAGTGCACATGCGCCGGCACTTGGCTGACAGCTGATGGCTGTCATTGCCTAGTGATCGCCTCTGCCTGATTGACAGGCAGAGGCAGTTACTGGGCAGGAGGCGGCGGCGCAGCAGCGTTTGGCTGCCATTTTGTGGGTGCAGTCTAGCCAATGCAGGTGTGGCCGGACCATGCGGGGGGTGGGCCGCAGCGGCTGCGTGACATCACATGCAGCCGCTGCAACTCGGGCAGTTACGAGTAGCTCCCAGCCAGCACGCAGGAGCTGCACTGGCCAGTAGCTACTCCTGAAGTACAATGTGCAATGCTTTTGTACTTCTGCAGGGGGGGGGGGGGGTCAGGCCAGACATGCGGGGCGGACTAGCCATGTGCTGGGCATCCCCCCGCTTGTCTGTGTATGTGATCGTAGCTGTGCTAAATTTAGCACCGCTACGATCATCACTGAATTACCCCCATAATGCCAGCTCCTATAACAGGTATAGGTTACCCTACTAACCCTTACATGCAGCATTCCACCTGGGGTTTATCACATCCAGTACAGGAAATGGCAACTTCACAACAAAAACAGGCTGAAAGGCCGGTGGTAAGTAAATCACATAGACATGAAACAACATTTTCACAGTCTACACATGTTTCAGAGGATGAGGACTCATCGCACTCCAGGTCTGCATACAGAGACAAGGATGAAGGCCTCAGCTTAGTGGACATACCTGAGCTAATTAATGCTATGAAAGCCATTCTATCCTTAGAGGAGGCAGCAGGGCCTTTGTTAAAATCTAAGGCAACTGTGTTTAAACGTCCAAAAACAGGACTGAGTCTCCTGGGTCAGAACAACTGACAGAAAGTATGCAAGAGGCTTGGGTTACACCCAGTAAGAAGTTTAGAATTCCAAAGAAATAGAATTCCCATTATCCTCTTCCAGCTGGGGACTGTTTAAAAAGGGAGGTGGCTCCCAAAGTAGATACGCATATCATTTGATTGGTGTGAAAATCTACATTACCTCTGCCTTCAACATTAATAAATTATGTCACAGATAGGAAAATAGATGATTTTCTAAAAAAGATTTTTTCCTTTTCTGGGGCATAAGACCTGCCATGGCTTCAGTCTGGATGGAAAAAGCAAAGGCAGCCTGGGCTGATGCATTGGAGGATGATCTTTCATTGGCATCTAGAGAGCAAAAATCCCACATTGCACATATCAGACAGGCTGCTATTTTTATGGAAGGAGCAGCCTGGGATATGGGTATAATTGCCTCTCAGGCATCAGCCTCAGTGGAAGCAGCTCGCAGAGCGGTTTGGCTATGTACATGGAAAGCTGACTCAGAATCCAAGAAGGTTCTGGAGTCTTTGCCTTTTACTGGAGATATTCTTTTTGGTAAAGAATTAAACAGTATTTTGGAGTCAGAAGTTTCCATCCACACACAAATCTAAGCCTAGATTTCCAGCTTTTCTGCCTTTTTGGACTCAAGGAAAAGCAAAAGGAAAAGGTTATGGCAAACAGTCTCAATCTGACAAGTCTGGTAAGAGTAAAAAGCATTGGGCTACCAGAGGGCCGGCTTCCAAATCAGAAGATAAGCCATCAGCCTGATGGTGCAGGCCTCCACCTGGGGGACCCCAGGGTGGGAGGCCGACTTCTTCAGTTTGCACAGATCTGGCAGCAGTCTACCACAGATGTCTGGGTGCAAGAAGCGGTATCTCACGGTTATGCGTTTGCTTTCAAGAAACACCCTCCCCAAGTTTTTTTTTTACTAGCCCATCTTCAGTGGTAACAAAGGCAGTTCAAAAGTTGCTTCAGTCAGGTCTGATAATTCCAGTTCCTACTGCACAACAAGGACAAGGTTTTTATTCCAACCTGTTTCTAGTTCAGAAGCCAAATGGATCATTCCGGCCCATACTCAATCTCAAAGTGCTGATCAAGTACATTTGGGTGCCTTGGTTTCATATGGAGACTTTACGTTCCATTATTTTGGCAATGGATCCAGAGGATTTTATGGTATCCCTGGATATCCAGGATGCTTACCTACATGTTCCTATAGCACTGTCCCATCATCACTATCTCAGGTTTGCTATCCTCCAGCAACATTTTCCGTTTCAGGCCCTGCCACTTGGACTAGCCACAGCTCCCAGTGTTCACCAAAATTACGGTGGTAATGGCATCTTATCTCCGTCAACAGGGGATAAGGATTTTTCCATACCTCGATGACTTATTAGTACTGGCACAATCTCAGGCATTGCTTCAATGTCATCTGCAACAGACAATTGCTTGTTTACAGAGACACGGTTGGCTCATAATTTGGGCAAAGTCATCCCTAGTTCCATTAAAACAGATGATTCACTTGGGGGCTGTGTTGGATTCAGGTCTTCAGAGAGTAATTTTACATCTGAACAAAATATCCAAAATTCAGTCAAGGAGTCAGGAGCTGCTACACAGTCAAAGGGTAGCCATTCACGCAGCAATGCGTGCGATGGGTTGATGGTGTCGACATTTGACACGGGGGAGTTTGCTCAGTTGCACTTGAGGCCTCTGCAATGTCTGATCCTTTCCAAATGGAATGGTTTTCATCAGACAATAAAAATGCAGACTATGGTCCTTCCTCTGGAAGTAAGGAGGTCATTAGCCTGGTGGCTACAGCATGCCATCTGTACAAAGGGAGGCCATTTTGGATATCAGATTGGTACATTTTGACAATGTATGTCAGCCTTCAGGGCTGGGGAGTGGTGTCAGGAGTTGCTTCCAGGGGCAGTGGACCAAGGAAGAAAGTTGCCTGCCAATAAATATATTGAAACTTATATATATGGCAATTATTTAGGCAAAGGACATCCTTCAGGGGAAACCAGTCCAAATCTGCTTGGACAATGTAATGGCAGTAGCGTACCTCAACCATCAGGGGGGAACTCGCAGCCAAAATGCAAAGTAAGTCACACGTTAATATGGGCAGAACTTCATCATCCAGCCTTGTCGGCAGTGTTCATTCTGGGAGTCCTAAACTGGGAAGCGGATTTTCTCTGTCGACACGCCATTCCTGCAAATGAATGGGCTTTATACCCCGAGGTCTTCCAAATTCTGGTAGACAAGTAGGGGTTACCGGAGATAGATCTCATGACGTCACGTCAGAACAATAAAGTTCCCACATATGGGTAAAGAACAAAGGATCCCAAAGCGATCTTTGAGGATGCTCTGTCAGTGAGATGGGACTTTTGTCTGGCCTATGTGTTTCCACCAATTACCCTGTTACCCAGGGTAATGTGAAAGGCAAAACAAGGAACGGGCGCTATGATACTAATAGCTCCGACATGGCTCATAAGGCATTCGTACACAGATCTGCAGAGGCTGTCGATTGATGCGCCATTCCTACTCCCTCAACATCCAGATTTACGTCTCAGGGTCCTTGCTATCACAAGCAACCGGATCGACTGTCTTTGACGGCGTGGCTCTTGAGACTTCCATTCTGAAAGCAAGAGGATTCTCACAACAGGTAATTCAAAAAATGCTCAGAGCAAGGAAACCTTCCTCAGCTTGCATTTATCACCGAATATAGCAAGCCTATATTCATTGGTGCATTGACCGGAAAATTGACCCTAGGTCTTTCAGAGTTTCCAGAGTCCTAGCATACCTTCAGGCAGGAATGGACAAAGATCTAAGCATTGCTTCCTTGAGAGTGCAAGTGTCAGCATTGACTGTATGGTTCCAAAAGGAAATTGCTAACCTACAGGTTGTGTGCACTTTTTTCCAGGGAATGCTGCACATTCAACCTCCTTTTATTCCTCCTACAGTGCCTTGGGACTTAAGTTTATTCCTAAAGGCCCATCAAGTTGACCCATTTGAACCACTAAAATGAGTGAATCTTAAATGGTTGACAGCTAAAATTCTCTTTCTACTGGCTATTGCTTCAGCTAGAAGAGTTTCAGATTTAGGGGCATTGTTATATCGCCCTCCTCTTCTTATATTTTATCCAGATAGAGCGGTTCTCAGATCCAAATCTGGGTATCTTCCTAAGGTGGTGTCTAAATTCCACCTTAACGATGAAATTGTAGTCCCGGCCTTCCAAGGGCCAGACCTTTCTGCGGGAGATGAATCGTTGGACATAGTCCATGCTTTAAGGATCTACGTGGATCGTACCAGTGCCATCAGAAAAACAGACACTCTCTTTGTTCGCTACGGATTTCACAAGAGAGGATGGCCTGCTGATAAGCAGGCACTGGCGAGGTGGATTCAAATGATGATTTCAGAAGCATATTCTCAAGCTGAACTTCCGATTCTGGCAAATGCCTCTGCTCACTCTTCTCGTAAGGTAGGTCCGTCAAGGGCAGAACAACGTGGTGCTTCAGCAGAACAGATATGTAAGGCAGCCACATGGTCTTCCATTAACACATTCATTAGACATTATGCCTTTTATACCTTTGCCTCTCAGGATGCTGAATTTGGGTGAAGGATTCTCCTGTCCAATCAGGAGCGTCCCCACCACTAAATTACTTTGGAACATCCCAATGTTATCCTGTTGATAACCTGTGGACCATGCAGGAGAAATATTCATTATGGTAGACATACAGTTGATAACCCTATTTCTCCTAAATGCACAGGATCCTTATGACGAAGTAAACATCTTCGAAACGTTGATTATACCTGCAAGTGTACTGCATCATTATTTGCCGAGTGCCGCCATAATGCTGCTATATATATATATATATATATATATATATATATAGTACAGAGTGTCCCACAGGGGGGAACGATAGAACTCTCCAGACTAATCAGACCATAAAAAGAAAAAATCATTTATTAACAGATCGAGGTACTGTTTCATACTTATGTATCAAAGTACCAACGTTTCGGTCCTTTCTCAAGGTAGTCAGCAGAGTCACCAAACGTTGAATAAAGAGTAAGCAAGGGAATGGAACAGGGGTAGAGGACCATGCCTCCCAGGCCATTGCTTTATACCAGATGCAATTAATCAAAGGGCGCCAACACCGCTCATTGCCGTCATGCGCTCCAACCACTGGAATGCATGGTATCACTTCCAGTAAATTACCGGAAGAGAGTAGTCTGCGGCGAGTGTAAACACCAGGGTCTGGGTGCTACAAAGGCTATGTGTAGCCTCATGGAGCAGTGTGATCCCATGTTGCTGGCTGACTAGGTGAGAGGTGTCAATGTGGGGGCGCCTGGTAGCATAAAGACGCATCATGGTGATCGTCAAATGCGCATCACACTGCGTTACCATGGCAACTCTGATGCGCTGGCTGTGTTTCCTATATTGGAAACACTGTCCCGCTACCTGTATACCGACTGTACATGCTGACTATATAGTAGACCTGTGTAATACGGTAGTCACTGAGAGGTATAGCAAGAGCCTGGGAGTTGGCATGCAGTTAGAAGCGGATACACAGAAAAGTGTTATGTAACAGGAGAGGAGAAGTATGAGGTGATAGGGGAAAGAACAATAATGTAACTGTATTGTTATAGCTCAAGAGTTAACTACTGTTTAGGGTGGCAAATCCTGTGCCATTTTTTCAATCCCGGATACCCGAGATTGGCTTTCTTCACTGTCTGTCCGCCCGCCCCGCCTCTCCCCACTTGCCTCGCAGACAAATCAACTCACCAAACTGCTGGGGCGGATGGGTGAGACACTTCCTTCAGATGACGCTGAGGGCAGAGGGCGCTGTGTTGTCTGCAGGGGGAGTCGGGAGGAGCCGGCGGGTGATGGCCACGACACCATCGGTCTCATCGGCGGCCGGTGACTGCGCAGCATGAACTCAGAGTCAGAGGTCACGCTGCGCAGGGGGAGGAGGGAGCTGGGCAGCGTTCAGAAGTCATGCTGCAGCTGTGCAGGGGGAGCTGGGAGGAGAGAGCTGGGCAGTGTTGAGCGTCCTGAGGACGCTCAACACTTCCCAACATTAAAGGGCCACCTGATTCCTCAATCCCTGGGATTGGAGCTTCCAATCCCGGGATTGAATCCCAGCCTATTTTTGGCCTAAATCCCGGGATCCTGCCGATCACGATCCCGGGATTGGCCACCCTACTACTGTTCAATGGCTGAACAAATGTCAAACAAATAAAAAAAAATCAATAAAACACAATCATCAAGGAGTGTGTACTCCTAGGTATAGCTGTATCTCACAGACAAAACTTGGGGCCAAAGAACCATAATTTAAAGAGAAAACATCTCAGTTCAAAAATGGTGTGCAAATGATTAAAAACTCAGTATATGAATCAAGTGGACAGATACTCAGTAAGGAGAAAGGTACAAGTATCAAAGATGGATGTCTGGATTATGGAGCAGATGAGTGAAAAAAAGAATATGTTTAGATGTATAGATGAAAAGATATGTATGCTGGAAAAATGTATCATAAGTATATAGTAAGTAATGAGCAAACCTAAGGACAAGATGAAAGATACACCATGTATGTGCGATGATGAAAGATACACCATGAAATGAGAAGAAAGAAGAATTAAAAAAGATAAAAAAGAAGAAAAACGAGAGTACGGCACAGGCTGGGTGTGCTCGAAAGTTGTACTGACAGGGATAAAATCCAGTGTGAACCATGGTGCATCCAGAAATTCAGTGAACTGAACCATGGTGCATCCAGATATATACAGTGATTAATGCCAAAGGAGAAAGTGACAATCACCAATATCAGGATGGAAGCAAATAGGGGGGATACACAGAGGTGTAGGTGCAATAGGAAACTGTTCCCAAATGGAGGAGCCAGGGAACCAAAGAAAAAGAGTGAATCGGAGGCAGGGTCAGTAAATAGAAGGCTAAATGTCCCCTTAGGGGATTGAGGTGGTGGTGAAAGAGAGAAAAAGAATGCATAAAGAGATGTGTATAGATGAAAAAAATTGAAAAAAACTATACAAAAATGGGGAAAAAATGAAAAATAATAAAAATAAAGTAAATATGAAAATAAAAATAAGAATAAGAATAATATATTAATGAGAAATAATAATAAAAAAATTTAATGAAGAAAACTGAAAAAATTAAAATCAAAAATAAAAAGTCAAAAAGTCAAAAGGTATTCAAAGACCAAAAGAACTGCAGCAGAATCCAAGCAAATATTCCAGGGGGTCCACTATTTTAGAAAGATGGACAAAGGATTGTTCTCATTCATTCCACGTGGGGCAATGGTGTCCAGTCAGTGTATCCAATAACTCTCCTTCTTTCTCAGCTGCAGAGTGCGGTCACCGATGCTGGCAGGTGAGGTTATCCAGACAATCAGTTTTCATCTTAGGCTAGATACATGATGATGTTGGGCCAAGAAATGTCTGGGGACTGGTTGTTCAGCTTTGCTACGCTATATTTCTTGATAGATTGACGTGCGATGATTCACCATCCAATCCCTGAATCTTCTGGTGATCATCCCCATGTAACAGAGACAACATAGACACATTAGGATATAAATGATGTGATCCATCATGTATTGTAATTTGTATTTAATGTAGATCGGACATCCGGAGTGGGGTTGTGAGAAGGTGGGGCCAGTCAGAAGGCTCCTGCATGTGGTACAACTGGTACATTTAAATCAGCCAGGTCTTCTTTCATGGAGCCAATTTGTAGTTTTATCCTTGTTTGGGGTTACCATGGGTCTAAGTAGGAGTTGCTTTAAATTAGGGGCCTTGCGATAATCCATCATTGGTGGACAACTGTTCTTCACTTTAAGAAGTGGATCCA
Organism: Pseudophryne corroboree; assembly: GCF_028390025.1. Classification (NCBI taxonomy): domain Eukaryota; kingdom Metazoa; phylum Chordata; class Amphibia; order Anura; family Myobatrachidae; genus Pseudophryne; species Pseudophryne corroboree. The sequence continues at coordinate 1,017,332,416 of NC_086444.1, read as the reverse complement.
TGTAGATGATCGACCAGTGTTTGTGCAGGGAACTGATATATTGTTTGACATATTGTCACAAGTGGCAGTGAACACCATGTGTGCTGGCTCAGCAGATGGTCCCGGTGTGTGCTTTAACCATCCAAACTTGACTCGGGCTTTCTTTAGGCACCACTGGATTGTTGTCATGTGGTACCCACACTCATGGAATATATCTACAATTTCTTGTAATTGGACTTCTATCGGGTCTCTGTTGGAGTTATTGCTGATGACCCTAAAGAATTGGGATATCGGTAGATTGTCCTTGAGTGCTGGTGGGTGCTGCCTGCTGGACAGGAGCAGGGTATTTCTGCCACTAGGTTTTCAAAAGAGCTTGGTTTGAATGGTATTATCTTCCAGTATGATCATGTCCAAAAATGTATCTGATGATTGTCAATCTGTTGACAATTCGTTGTGTGAATTTCATCAGGTGGTCTAATGAATTGAGCTCTAGTGTCATCAAATTAAAGGAATTGATAATGCCTCTCCATAACAGGAATATATCATTGATGAAATGCTTATAGAACACAATTTGTGCACCATAGACTGGAAGAATATATGTTCATAATCAATCATGTAGATATTGGCATAGGATGGGGCCACGTTGGACCCCATCGCTGTGCCGGATCTCTGTACATACTATGTATCATGGTATGTGAAATGGTTGCATTTCAGGATGAGTTCGGGTAGTTCTAGCAAAAATCCAACTGTTGGTCCCGCTGGAGGGTGTGTATTCAATGCTGCATCGAGTGCTCGTAGACCTTGATCATGAGGGATGACTGTATAGAGGGAGCCAATGTCCATGGAGGCAAGGATTAAATTGTCCAAAGGTTGGTCAAGACTGGAGAGTTTATGTAAAAAAATCAGAGGTATCCTGTATGTAGCTATCACTTTGATGTACTATGGGTTGTAACTAAAAGTTAATGTAGACTGTCAGTGGCTGCAGCACTGAGTTTCTGGCCGAAATGATTGGCCTGCCAGGTGAGTGAGAGAGGGTTTTATGGATCTTGGGAAAGGTGTAGATGATGGGGCAGACCGGGTATTCAACTGTCAAGTAATCAAGAGTATGTTTGTCTATCCACCCAGATTTATAGGCATTGCTTAACACTTGCTCAACTTGCAGTTTGAAGTTGGGAATAGGGTTGTGTTTTGGCTGACGTAGGTCTTGTCATCTGCCAGTTGCCTAAGGATTTCTCTGTTATAGTCAGTCCAATCCTGCACCACCACTGCGCCCACCCTTCTCAGCTGGTCTGATAACGATGGATGCTTTAAATGTACCGGTTGTACCACATACAGGAGCCTTCTGACTCACCCCACCTTCTCACACCCCCATTCCAGATGTCCGATAAACATTAAATACAAATTACACTGCATGATGGATCACAACATTTATATCATAATGTGTCCATGTGGTCTCTATTACTGGGGATGACCACCAGAGGATTCAGGGATTGGATGGTGAATCATCGCACGTTGCCTCCGGGAGTTCCGCCCCTGCATGTGATCCTTGCACCCAAGAACCAGCAAGTACACTCTATTAACAATTATATAATGGAGCGGTTTCCAGAGGAGATGAGAGTTTACAATTCTATAAACACTGGGCCTTACTGAGGTCTTGACGGACCTGTGACACGTAGTGCAAGTATCAATGTTCGGTACTTTGTGCTTGCGTGCCAGTCCTGTTCTGCACATGTGAAGAATGGGTCTGCGTTTGTGGACACAAGGCGGCTTCAGAATGTTAGTAAGTGACAGTTTCTCAAAACAGAGGCATGTCACCGCTGTTGCGGGGAAATGATGAGACCGGGATCTCTGTCAGCAGACGGAGATTTCCTGGACTCCTGCAGCAGAGGGCTTGCACTACCCCATGGGTCATGCAACCGGCCAATGGTGTCGCAGATGATACAATACTGCATCCTAGGACGCAGCATGGATCAGTAGTGCATGAAAGAGGCGCGATGCCTCCTACTGCATTATCATCCTAGTGCTGTCGCTGCTGCTTCTATGTAATCAGCAGCGAAAGCAACTGTCCACATCTGAATCAGGTCCACGCTCACAATCCTCCTGAATTCCTAAATAATCCATCAGCGTCAGGATTACCCGCACATTTTATAAACTTGAAAGTTGGCGTGCCAATAGTACGGAGATGAAACTTGAATCTGCATAAATTGCGCAGTGGGATACAACTGAAATTTAAATCTCTTCAAAGAAACGTTATAGAGGACACTATAGTGATAGGATGTGGTAAAGGTGAAAATGCATTTTTTCTCGAATTCCTCAAATTCCCAATACATTTTCCTTCCAGTTTAAGAGACTTCAGTTCCCAGTAAATGCCTACTACTGCTATGACAATTAACAAACCGCCAGGTCAGACTTTATGTAGCTTGTTCTCGGGTCAGTACAAGCACTTAAAGCAATACAGCAGAAAAAAATAAATATTGTATACAGGGAGGCTCTACAGTAACACTGTGCACTGATATTAATAAGAGATGAGCTGATTCGGTTCTCAGAGAACCGAACCCCCCCCCGAACTTTGCCTTCAGAGTCCGGATCCGAGCCAGGCTCGGATTTTCCATCTTGACTCGGAAACCCAAACGCGACAAAACGTCATTATCCCGCTGTCGGATTCTCGCGGGATTTAGATTCCATATAAGGAGCCGCGCGTCGCGGCCATTTTCACTCCAGTCTCGGAGAGTGTAGTGAGAGGACGTGTCTCCATCCTCAGTGTCTGTGTGGGGGCGGGAAAGTGGCATGGCGAGTCTATTTACTGCTGTCTTGTGCTGCTCAGTCCAGTCCAGTGTAGTCAGTGTCTTATGCTGCATCAGTCCAGCCAGTCACAGTGTTGGTGTCCTCTGCTGCTATATGTCCCCAGTGCTGCTGGCTGCTGTATAAGTCCCTTGCATTTTAGCTGTGTTGTCTTACATCAGACCAGGGGTAGTGTCTGGTGCAGCATCAGTCCAGTGACCAGTCACAGGGGTGGTGTCCTCTGCTGCCATATATCCAATGTAGCTGTATAAGTCCCTTTTGTCTTGTGCAGAATCAGTCCAGTGGTGGTATCCTCTGCTGCCATATATCCAGTGTTACTGCCGTATAATTCCTGTGATACTGGCGTATAATTCCTGTGATATTGCCATATAATTCCTGTGATACTGGCGTATAATTCCTGTGACATTGCCGTATAATTCTCTGAATACAGGCGTATAATTCCTGTGACATTGCCGTATAATTTTCTGAATACTGGCGTACAATTCCTGTGACATTGCCATATAATTCTCGGAATACTGGCGTACAATTCCTGTGATATTGCCGTATAATTCCTGTGATATTGCCGTATAATTCTCGGAATACTGGCGTATAATTCCTGTGACATTGCCGTATAATTCTTGGAATACTGGCGTATAATTCCTGTGACATTGCCGTATAATTCTCGGAATACTGGCGTATAATTCCTGTGATATTGCCGTATAATTCCTGTGATATTGCCTATAATTCTCTGAATACTGGCGTATAATTCCTGTGATATTGCCGTATAATTCCTGTGATATTGCCTATAATTCTTGGAATACTGGCGTATAATTCCTGTGACATTGCCGTATAATTCTTGGAATACTGGAGTATAATTCCTGTGATATTGCCGTATAATTCCTGTGATATTGCCTATAATTCTCTGAATACTGGCGTATAATTCCTGTGATATTGCCGTATAATTCCTGTGATATTGCCTATAATTCTTGGAATACTGGAGTATAATTCCTGTGATATTGCCGTGTAATTCTCGGAATACTGGCGTATAATTCCTGTGACATTGCTGTATAATTCTTGGAATACTGGCATATAATTCCTGTGACATTGCTGTATAATTCTCGGAATACTGGCGTATAATTCCTGTGATATTGCCGTATAATTCCTGTGATATTGGCGTATAATTCTCGGAATACTGGCGTACAATTCCTGTGATATTGCCGTATAATTCCTGTGATATTGCCGTATAATTCTCGGAATACTGGCGTGTAATTCCTGTGACATTGCCGTATAATTCTTGGAATACTGGCGTATAATTCCTGTGACATTGCCGTATAATTCTCAAAATACTGGCGTATAATTCCTGTGATATTGCCGTATAATTCCTGTGATATTGCCTATAATTCCCTGAATACTGGCGTATAATTCCTGTGATATTGCCGTATAATTCCTGTGATATTGCCTATAATTCTCAGAATACTGGAGTATAATTCCTGTGATATTGCCGTATAATTCTTGGAATACTGGCGTATAATTTCTGTGACATTGCTATATAATTCTTGGAATACTGGCGTATAATTCCTGTGACATTGCTGTATAATTCTCGGAATACTGGCGTATAATTCCTGTGATATTGCCGTATAATTCCTGTGATATTGCCGTATAATTCTTGGAATACTGGCGTATAATTCCTGTGATATTGCCGTATAATTCCTGTGATATTGCCCTATAATTCTCGGAATACTGGCGTATAATTCCTGTGATATTGCCGTATAATTCCTGTGATATTGCCATATAATTCCTGTGATATTGCCATATAATTCTTTGAATACTGGCATATAATTCCTGTGACATTGCCGTATAATTCTCGGAATACTGCCATATAATTCCTGTGATATTGCCGTATAATTCCCGTGATACTGGCGTATAATTCCAGTTATCCTGCCGTATAGTTCCATATAAATCCATATAATTCTGTATAAATCCAGTCCAGTGGTGCTGCCATATAAATTCAGTGGTGCTGTCCTGTGCTGTATATTATTTACTCCAAATAAAGGGGTTATTAACATTTAATCCAAATCATTTTTACAGGGTTTTCCCTGTGAGGTGTAGGGGTATGCTCTCTTGTGCCGCATATTGTGTTATATAACTCCAGAAAAATGATGGAGAACAAACAATTAGAGGAGTTAATAGGGAAAGATCAAGAACCACTTCCTCCTAGTGCTGAAGCTGCTGCCACTAGCCATGACATAGATGATGAAATGCCATCAACGTCGTCTGCCAATGCCGATGCCCAATGTGATAGTAGAGGGCATGTAAAATCCAAAAAGCCAAAGTTCAGTAAAAAGAATCAAAAAAAGAAATTTAAATCATCTGAGGAGAAACGTAAACTTGCCAATATGCCATTTACGTCACGGAGTGGCAAGGAACGGCTGAGGCCCTGGCCTATGTTCATGACTAGTGGTTCAGCTTCACATGACGATGGAAGCCCTCATAACTGTCATTAGTGCAGTGGGATTTAGACAATTGATGGAGGTATTGTGTCCCCGATAACAAATCCTATCTAGATTCCACTTCACTAGGCAGGCGATAGCGAGATTTTACCATTTAATTCCAGTGATTTGGACGTATAATTACAGTGATTTTGCCAATTAATTTCAGTGATTTATAATTATTAATTACAGTAATCTTGCCAATTAATTCCAGTGATTTGGACGTATAATACCAGTTGGATTTGTTTATGTAGCTTGGCTTAGTCATACAGCTACCTCATTGCACCTCTTCGACATCTTTGCATGAGGTGCTGTTTGGGGCCTAGGTTTGAAAAGTGCCATCCTGTGTGACACTGCCGTATGAGTCCATGGGTACTGCTGTATTAGTCCTGGGGTACTGCCGTATAAGTCCACCAATTGCATATTTTTTTTAAAGTGACTGGAGCATGCTGGAGATGCTGTCAGTGGACCGAACAATTGCGGCCCACTCTCGACATTCAGCCACTGCATAACACTACTAGATGGGCCAGGTGGTTGTGTCGCTTAGATTAGGCCTACAGCAACCTCGGTGCACCTTTTTTTCTTCTTTGCATCATGTGCTGTTAGGGGGCTTTTTTTATATCTGCCATCTTGTCTGCAACTGCAGTGCCACTCCTAGATGGGCCAGGTGTTTGTGTCGCACACTTGTTTTGCTTAGCTTAGTCATACAGCCACCTCGGTGCAACTTTTAGGCCTAAAAACAATATTGTGAGGTGTGAGGTGTTCAGAATAGACTGGAAAAGATAGTAAATGAATGTTATTGAGGTTAATAATACCGTAGGAGCAAAATTACCCCCAAATTCTGTGATTTTAGCTGTTTTTATATTTTTTTCTTTCAAAAATCATCCAGATCCAAAACCAAAACCATAACCAAAACATGAAAGCGTGGTTTTGGCAAAACCAAGCCAAAACCAAAACACGAAAATGAAATTAGAACCAAAACCAAAACACAAAACACGAAAAGTGCCAGCCACACATCTCTAATATTAATATGAAATAGATGAGGGTGAAGCCGTGGGTAGAAACTAGTATTATATATAATCTTGTCTACTCTTGAAAAATGTCATAGCAGAATTCTCAAGTTCTGTAATACCTAAATACACAGTTTGTGTCACACACAAAAGGCAGCGGCCGCCGCGCTTACCCCTGCGTGTCTGCTGGTCCGTCTGGTGGCCCCCGCCTCCGGCAGTCGTCGGGTCCCGGCGTCTGGCTGGCGCTGCTCCCGGCGGTTCCCCGGAGTGTGGGCGCCGCCATTTCACCCGGCGTCACGTGGGCGGGGAGCGGGTGGCGTAACAGAACCGCTCCACCAATCCTGTTAGGGCGGGAGATTCAAAACCAGACGCCGGGCAGAGCTCCGGCGCCTGAGTATCATCGCTTTTCCAGAGGTGATCTCCAGTGCTCCTGTGACCGCTGTGCTATCTCCTAGAGTTTCCAGCATCCAGTCAACTTTCCCAGCATATCGTTCTGCTCGCTCACCAAGTCTCCAGTGTCTTTAAACAGCGTGTCACTGACCTAGGTTGGGGGTGTTGTGAACTCGGGGGTTCTCCCGATGGTAGGGGAGAGGAACCACAGTTGGGTCGGAACAGGGATGGCTTGATATAGGTCTTCCTCATACAGGACTCTGACAGAAAAGCTTGGTGAAAATATTAAAGGACTTTATTGCAGGAAGAGAGCAACACAATGTCACATAACAGAGAAGGAGTTTATGGAGAAATGTCCAGGAAGTACTTGTGAGTGACGGTAAAAGATACTGGTGACTGAAGAACTTGAGAGCAGTGGTTAAAAGACACTGATGAGTTGAAGAACTTGAGAGCGGTGGTTAAGACTCTGATAATTTGAAGAACTTGAGAGCGGTAGTTAAAGACACTGATGATTTGAAGAACTTGAGAGCGGTGGTTAAAGACACTGATGATTTGAAGAACTTGAGAGCGGTGGTGAAAGACACTGATGATTTGAAGAACTTGAGAGCGGTGGTTAAAGACACTGATGATTTGAAGAACTTAAGAGTGGTGGTTAAAGACACTGATGATTTGAAGAACTTGAGAGCGGTGGTTAAAGACACTGATGATTTGAAGAACTTGAGAGCGGTGGTGAAAGACACTGATGATTTGAAGAACTTGAGAGCGGTGGTTAAAGACACTGAGGACTTGTATAACTTGAGAGCGAGGGTTAAAGACACTGAGGACTTGTATAACTTGAGAGCGAGGGTTAAAGACACTGAGGACTTGTATAACTTGAGAGCGAGGGTTAAAGACACTGAGGACTTGTACAACTTGAGAGCGACATTTAACCTGCAGCCCACGCTGACTCCAAGAAGCACTGGTGACTAGAGCGCAGTGGAACCCAGCAGCGGCTGGGAACGCTGGAAGCTGTGCAACAACTGACACCTGGAACTGCCGGAGACACTGGGGTATTCTGCAGAGAGATCCGCTGAGGACAGAAGCACTGGCATCTACTTCAGGGGAAAAGATGATACTCAGGCGCCGAGGCGCTGCCCGGCGTCTGCCTTTGAATCTCCCGCCTCCGCTGGATTGGCGGAACAGTCTGATGACATCACCTGCTCCCCGCCCACGTGATGCCGGGTGTCATGGCGGCACCCCTGCCCTGGAGAACCGCCGGGAGCCGCGCCAGCCAGGCGCAGGAGCCCGTGGACTAACGAAGGCAGAGGCTGCAACACAGACCAGCAGGCACGCAGGGGTAAGCGTGGTGAACACCGCCTATGGCGTGTGACAGTACCCCCTCCTCCAGGAGTGGCCCCCGGACACTTTCCAGGTTTTGTTGGATGTCTGGAATGAAAAATCCGCACCAGTCGGGGAGCCATAACTTCAGTAGCCTTTACCCAGCTCCTTTCCTCTGGGCCAAAACCTTTCCACTCCACCAAATACTGTAGATTCTTGTGAAGATAACGAGAGTCAAGAATAGCTTTGATTTCAAAGTCCGTTCCAGCTTCAGACTCTGCAGAGGTTGGCCTTGGGTACTTTGAATGGAACCGGTTTAAAATAAGGGGGCGAAGGAGAGAAACCTGAAAGGAGTCTGGTATCCGGAGGTGGGAAGGCAATCCCAATTTGCAGACAACCGGATTCAGGACTTGTAACATGGGGTCAGGACCAATAAACTTTGGCGCAAACTTCATAGTGGGCACCCTTAACCGGAGGATGCGGGTGGAAAGCCATACCCTGTCACCAAACTTGTATTGGGGAGCTGCTCGTCGCTTCCTATCTGCAAAGAAGTTATAGCGGCCGGAAACTCTCTTGAGATTAGCATGAACTCGACTCCAAATTTGGCTGAAGTGCCGAAGAGTAGAGGCTGCAGCAGGAACCTCCTCCGGAGGACAAATGGGCAATTCAGGAACTTGAGGATGGATCCCATAATTAATGAAAAATGGGGACTCACCAGTCGAAGAGTGGTACAGATGATTATGGGCAAACTCGGCCCATGGAAACAGTTCCACCCAATCATCTTGCGAAGGAGAAAGATAAACACGGAGAAAAGTCTCTAAATCTTGATTGACGCGTTCAGTTTGCCCATTGGTTTGTGGATGGTAAGCGGATGAAAACTTGAGTTTTATTTGTAAAGCCGTACAGAGAGCTCTCCAGAATCTTGCAGTGAATTGTACCCCCCGGTCAGAGACAATTTCCTGAGGTAAGCCGTGCAGGCGGAAATGTTCTCGGATAAATAACAAAGCCAACTTGGGAGCTGATGGTAACCCAGTCAAAGGTACAAAATGTGCCATATTAGAGAAACGGTCGATAATTACCCAGACAGTATTGTGACCCTTGGAGAGGGGCAATTCGGTGACAAAGTCCATAAAGATATGGGTCCAAGGCCTCTGGGGAATGGATAGTGGATGCAATAACCCCGCAGGAGGCAAACGAGGAATTTTGTGCTGAGCACACTGAGGACATGAGTTGACATAATCTTGAATATCCTTCTTCATAGTGTCCCACCAGTATGACCTTCGTAGAAACTCGAACATCTTTTGAACTCCAGGATGACCGGAAAACTTGGAAACATGAGCCCACTGCAACAACCTTGGTCGAAATTTAGCTGGCACAGACATTCTCCCAGGAGGAGGACCCAAAGTGGTGGGAGCCGCTGACATAGAAACTGGACTGAGAATCAAAGCCTTCTCAACGGAATTCTCCTCATCCGAAGCTGTTAAGGAACGGGATAAAGCATCAGCCTTGGTGTTAAAAGTCACAGCCCGGTACTTAATAACAAATGAATACCGGGTAAAGAAGAGCGCCCATCTAGCTTGACGGGGATTCAAGCACTGGGCCGTCTTGAGGTACAGCAAATTCTTATGATCAGTGAAAATCGTAATTAGGTGTTTAGCACCTTCCAAAAGATATCTCCATTCCTCCAAGGCAGATTTTATTGCCAAAAGCTCTTTGTCTCCAATGGTATAATTCTGTTCCGCAGGAGAGAATTTGCGAGAATGGAAACCACATGGATGTAACTTCCCATCTGGAGCGTACTGCGAAAGCACGGCACCTATGCCTACCGAGGAAGCATCAAAGTCCAAGAAGAATGGTTTTGAAAAATTTGGTTGTTGAAGGACTGGAGCGGACATAAAGGCTGCCTTTAACTGAGCGAACGCTGCTACAGCTTCGGAGGACCAATGACTTGGGTCAGAACCCTTCTTTGTTAGGGCAGTAATGGGTGCCACGATGGTAGAAAATCCCTTTATGAATTTCCGGTAGTAATTTGCAAAGCCCAGAAATCGTTGTAGCACTTTCAAGGAAAGAGTCCAGAGTTGGATGGCAGTGAGTTTCTCTGGATCCATACGAAGCTCCGTGCCCGAAATGATGTAACCAAGAAATGGAATAGAAGGAACCAAGTACACTTGGAAATCTTGCCATAAAGATGATTCTCTCATAATCGAAGAAGTACCTCTTTGACCTGTATTCTGTGCTCTGTGAGATTTTTAGAAAATATCAGAATATCATCCAAATATACCACTACACTTAGGTATAGCATATCCCGAAAGACTTTGTTAATGAATCCCTGGAAGATGGCAGGGGCGTTGCTGAGGCCAAACGGCATTACCAGATACTCGTAATGCCCATCCCTGGTATTGAAGGCCGTCTTCCATTCGTCCCCTTGTCGGATACGTATCAAATTATAAGCTCCCCTTAAATCAAGCTTGGTGAAAACTCGGGCTCCGCAAACTCTATCAAAAAGCTCCGTAATGAGCGGCAAAGGATACTTGTTCTTAATGGTGACATCATTTAGACCACGATAGTCAATACATGGTCTCAGCCCTCCGTCCTTCACAAAAAAGAAACCCGCCCCCGCTGGAGAAATAGAGGGGCGGATGAATCCTTTCTGTAAATTAGACTTGATATAGTCCGACATAGCTTGGGTCTCGGGCAATGATAAGGGATAAGTGCGACCCCGAGGTGGCATTTTCCCCGGAATGAGCTCAATGGGGCAGTCCCAGGGTCTATGCGGTGGTAGCTGATCGGCCGCTTGCTCCGAGAACACGTCAGAAAACTCACGATAGGCCTCCGGAATGAGCCCTTCATCTGTCTTGGAAGATAAATGGAGCGGATAGACTGGGGTGAGACAATTTGAATGACAAAAAGAACTCCAAGATGTTATTTGTGTCGAACTCCAGTCGACGTGAGGGTTGGGAAGTTTAAGCCAAGGAAGGCCAAGAACCAGATCATGGGGCATCTCCCGAATCACTAGGAACTCTAGGTGTTCTTGATGCAGAGCTCCCACTTGCAGTTTGATTGGTACTGTACAACTTGAAATCAGTCCGTTAGAAATTTGGGTACCATTGATAGCAGTCAACATAATAGGTCGTTCGACCGACCGTAGCTGACAACCCAGATCCTGGGCACAGGAAAGGGAAATAAAATTCCCTGCAGCCCCTGAGTCCAGCAGAGCCTTAACGGGTTTGGCTATTGACTCGGAGAACAGAGACACGGAGAGTAAACAGTCCACTGGCAGAGAAGGTTTAGAAGAAACTCCTAGCTCGACTCCTCCGGAACAAGCTAGGACTGCCCATTTCCCGGACGAGACTTGCAACACTTGAGAAAGTGATCCGCGGCTCCACAGTAGAGGCAGAGTCTACCCTCACGACGACGCTGACGTTCTTCTGGGGACAGCCGGGATCGATTAATCTGCATGGGTTCATCAGGACTTGGAATAATCGTTTGCTTAGACGGAAGAGATCGAACCCTTGATCAATCTGACCAACTACGTTCGCCACCTCGTTCCTGCATGCGAAGATCTACCTTTACACAGAGCGAGATCAACTGTTCTAAAGAATCCGGCAAATCTCTAGTGACCAACTCGTCCTTTAGACGATCGGAGAGCCCGTTCCAAAAGGCAGCCCGAAGGGCATCATTATTCCAGCGCAGTTCTGAGGCTATGGTCTGAAAATTAATCACATACTGTCCCACTGAACGAGAGCCTTGTCGGACTCGAAGCAAGTCTGCAGAGGCAGCGGTCGTCCTGCCAGGCTCATCAAAGATCCTCCGGAATGACGTAATGAAATTGGTGTAACTAGAAACCAATGGATCAGATCGCTCCCATAACGGAGACACCCAATCCAACGCTGAACCCTCGAGCAAAGAAATAATGTATGCCACCTTGGACCGATCAGTAGGGAAGTTATGTGAAAGCAGTTCAAAATGTACCTCGCACTGATTGAAAAAATCACGGCAATTCTTTGGATTCCCATTATAGCGAGAAGGAGTAGGGAGCTGAAGGCGTGACCTGGTTCCAGAGGAGGATGAAATATTACTAGAGACAACCACTGGAGCGGGTACTGGAGCTGGGGCCGGTACTACTGAGGCCAAAGAAGTCTGAATTTGATCCAGCCGACCAGATAATTCCTGGAGATAATGCATCACCTGGCCCTGTGCTGCTTCCTGACTTTGTACTCAAGAAATCAAGTCCTGGATGGTACTTGCCTCTGGGCTCCGATCCCCCGGGTCCATGTGGCCTGAGTATACTGTCACTGACCTAGGTTGGGGGTGTTGTGAACTCGGGGGTTCTCCCGATGGTAGGGGAGAGGAACTACAGTTGTATCGGAACAGGGATGGCTTGATATAGGTCTTCCTCATACAGGACTCTGACAGAAAAGCTTGGTGAAAATATTAAAGGACTTTATTGCAGGAAGAGAGCAACACAATGTCACATAACAGAGAAGGAGTGTATGGAGAAATGTCCAGGAAGTACTTGTGAGTGACGGTAAAAGATACTGGTGACTGAAGAACTTGAGAGCGGTGGTTAAAAGACACTGATTAGTTGAAGAACTTGAGAGCGGTGGTTAAGACTCTGATAATTTGAAGAACTTGAGAGCGGTGGTTAAAGACACTGATAATTTGAAGAACTTGAGAGCGGTGGTTAAAGACACTGATGATTTGAAGAACTTGAGAGTGGTGGTTACAGACACTGATGATTTGAAGAACTTGAGAGCGGTGGTGAAAGACACTGATGATTTGAAGAACTTGAGAGCGGTGGTTAAAGACACTGATGATTTGAAGAACTTGAGAGCGGTGGTGAAAGACACTGATGATTTGAAGAACTTGAGAGCGGTGGTTAAAGACACTGGGGACTTGTATAACTTGAGAGCGAGGGTTAAAGACACTGAGGACTTGTATAACTTGAGAGCGAGGGTTAAAGACACTGAGGACTTGTATAACTTGAGAGCGAGGGTTAAAGACACTGAGGACTTGTACAACTTGAGAGCGACGTTTAACCTGCAGCCCACGCTGACTCCAAGAAGCACTGGTGACTAGAGCGCAGTGGAACCCAGCAGCGGCTGGGAACGCTGGAAGCTGTGCAACAACTGACACCTGGAAATGCCGGAGACACTGGGGTATGCTGCAGAGAGATCCGCCGAGGACAGAAGCACTGGCATCCACTTCAGGGGAAAAGACGATACTCAGGCGCCGAGGCGCTGCCCGGCGTCTGCCTTTGAATCTCCCGCCTCCGCTGGATTGGCGAAACAGTCTGATGACGTCACCTGCTCCCCGCCCACGTGATGCCGGGTGTCATGGCGGCGCCCCTGCCCCGGAGAACCGCCGGGAGCCGCGCCAGCCAGGCACCGGAGCCCGTGGACCAAGGAAGGCGGAGGCCGCAACACAGACCAGCAGGCACGCAGGGGTAAGCGCGGTGAATGCCGCCTATGGCGTGTGACACAGCGCTCCCAAGTTCTTTAATCATCAGCGTCTTTGAACATTGCTCACAAAATCATCAGTGTCTTTATCATCGCTCACAAGTTCTTCATTCATCAGTGTCTTTAAACATCGCTCACAAGTTCTTCATTCATCAGTGTCTTTATCATCGCTCACAAGTTCTTCATTCATCAGTGTCTTTATCATCGCTCACAAGTTCTTCATTCATTAGTGTCTTTATCATCGCTCACAAGTTCTTCATTCATCAGTGTCTTTATCATCGCTCACAAGTTCTTCATTCATCAGTGTCTTTATCATCGCTCACAAGTTCTTTATTCATTAGTGTCTTTATCATCGCTCACAAGTTCTTCATTCATCAGTGTCTTTATCATCGCTCACAAGTTCTTCATTCATCAGTGTCTTTATCATCGCTCACAAGTTCTTTATTCATTAGTGTCTTTATCATCGCTCACAAGTTCTTCATTCATCAGTGTCTATCATCGCTCACAAGTTCTTCATTCATCAGTGTCTTTATCATCGTTCACAAGTTCTTCAATCATCAGTGTCTTTAAACATCACTCACAATTTCTTCAATCATCAGTGTCTTTTTAACATCGCTCACAAGTTCTTCAATCATCAGTGTCTTTAAACATCGCTCACAAGTTCTTCAATCATCAGTGTCTCTAAAACATCGCTCACAAATTCTTCAGTGTCTTTTAACATCGCTCACTAGCTCTTCATTCACCAGTGACTTTAAACATCGCTCACAAATTCTTTAGTGTCTTTCACCATCGCTCACAAGTTCTTTATTCATGTATCTCTAAACATCGCTCACAAATTCTTCAGTAGCCTTTGACATTGCCCACAAGTCCTCTTTCTTCCATGTGTTGCTGTATTGCTCCATTCCCTAAATAAAGTTCTTCAGCATTTTTTCATCAAACATAATTGTCAGAGTCCTGTATGAGGAAAACCTATATCCGGCCTTCTCTGCTCCGACCCAGCTGTGGTTCCTCTTCCTGACCACCGGAGGAGCCCCCGAGTTCACAACACTCCCAATCCAGGTCAGTGACAGTATACTCAGGCACCATGGACCCGGGGGATCGGAACCCAGAGGCAAGCGCCATCCAGGACTAGGTTTCCCGAGTTCAGAGTCAGGAGGCTGCACAGAGCCAGGTGATGCAGTATCTCCAGGAATTATCTGGCCGGCTGGATCAAATTCAGGCTTCTCTGGCTTCAGTAGTTCCGGCTCCAGCTCCAGTGCCTGCTCCAGTGGTTGTCCCTAGTAATGTTCAATCCTTGTCTGGAACTAGGTCACGCCTTCAGCTTCCCACTCCCTCTCGCTATAATGGGAATCCAAAGAATTGCCGTGGTTTTCTCAACCAATGCGAGGTGCATTTTGAACTTCTTTCGCACAACTTCCCCACGGATCGGTCCAAGGTGGCATACATTATTTTCTTGCTGGAAGGTTCAGCGTTGGATTGGGTGTCACCGTTGTGGGAGCGATCTGACCCTTTGGTTTCTAGTTACACCAATTTCATTGCGTCATTTCGAAGGATCTTTGATGAGCCCGGCAGAAAGACCGCTGCTTCTTCAGACTTGCTCCGAGTCCGACAAGGCTCCCGTTCAGTGGGGCAGTATGTGATTCATTTCCAGACCATAGCTTCAGCACTACGCTGGAATAATGATGCTCTCCGGGCTGCTTTTTGGAACGGTCTCTCCGACCGCCTAAAGGACGAACTGATCACTAGGGATCTGCCAGATTCCTTAGAACAGTTGATCTCACTCTGTGTAAAGGTGGATCTTCGCATGCAGGAATGAGGTGGCGAACGTAGTTGGTCAGATCGATCCAGATTCCGGTCTCTCCCGTCTAAGCAAACGGTTACTCCAAGTCCAGACGAACCCATGCAAATCAATCGATCTCGGCTGTCCCCGGAAGAACGACAGCGACATCGTGAGGGTAGACTCTGCCTCTACTGTGGAGCCGCGGATCATTTTCTCAAGTTCTGCAAGTCCCGTCCGGGAAACGGGCAGTCCTAGCTTGTTCTCCGACAGTGGACTGTTTACTCTCCGTGTCTCTATTTCCTGAGTCAATAGCCAAACCTGTTAAAGCTTTGCAGGACTCTGGGGCTGCAGGGAATTTTGTTTCCCTTTCTTGTGTCCAGAACTTAGGTTTACAGTTACAGTCTGTCAAACGGCCTATTACGTTGACCACCATCAATGGTACCCAAATTTCTAATGGTCTTATTACCAGTCGCACAGTGCCAATCAAGCTGCAGGTGGGAGCTTTGCATCAAGAACATCTGGAGTTCCTAGTGATTCGGGAGATGCCCCACGATCTGGTTCTAGGTCTTCCTTGGCTTAAAATTCACAACCCTCACGTCGACTGGAAGTCGTCACAAATACTGTCCTGGAGTTCTTTTTGTCATTCTAATTGTCTCACTCCTGTCTACCCGCTCCGGGTATCTTCCAAGTTGGATGAAGAGCTCATTCCGGAGGTCTACCGGGAGTTCACAGACGTCTTTTCGGAACAGGCGGCCGATCAGTTACCACCCTATAGACCCTGGGACTGTCCCATTGAGCTCATCCCAGGGAAAATGCCACCCCGGGGACGTACTTACCCTTTATCATTACCCGAGACCCAAGCTATGTCGGACTACATCAAGTCTAATTTGCTGAAAGGATTCATTCGGCCCTCTACCTCCCCGGCGGGAGCAGGTTTCTTTTTTGTGAAGAAGAAGGACGGAGGGTTAAGACCATGTATTGACTATTGGGGCTTAAACGATATCACCGTTAAGAACAAATACCCTTTGCCGCTCATCACGGAGCTATTTCATAGGGATCGCGGAGCCCACATCTTCACTAAGCTCGATTTAAGGGGAGCCTATAATTTGATACGCATCCGACAGGGGGACGAATGGAAGACGGCCTTCAATACCAGGGACGGGCATTATGAATATTTGGTAATAACATTTGGCCGCAGCAATGCCCCTGCCGTTTTCCAGGGATTTGTGAATGAGATATTCCGAGATATGTTATACCTAAGCGTAGTGGTATATTTGGATGACATTCTGATATTTTCTAAGAATCTCACAGAGCACAGAGTACAGGTCAAGGAAGTACTTCTTCGCCTACGAAGGAATCATCTCTACGGCAAGATTTCCAAATGTACCTTTGAGGTCCCTTCAATTCCATTTCTTGGCTATGTCATCTCAGGTACGGAGCTCCGCATGGATCCGGAAAAACTCACTGCCATTCGGGACTGGACTCAGCCTCTCTCTTTGAAAGCGGTACAAAGATTTCTGGGTTTTGCAAATTACTACCGGAAATTCATAAAGGGATTCTCTACCATTGTGGCACCTATTACTGCCCTAACCAAAAAGGGATCTGATCTAAGTCACTGGTCTTCTGAAGCAGTAGCAGCGTTCGCCCGGTTGAAAGCAGCCTTTATGTCCGCTCCGGTACTCCGGCAACCGAATTTTTCAAAACCATTCTTCTTGGAGGTCGATGCTTCCTCGGTAGGCATCGGTGCCGTACTTTCCCAGTACTCCTCTGATGGGAAGTTACATCCATGTGGTTTCCATTCTCGCAAGTTCTCTCCCGCTGAACGAAACTACACCATTGGAGACCAGGAGCTTTTGGCGATAAAATCTGCCCTAGAAGAATGGAGGTACTTATTGGAAGGTGCTAAACATCTAATTACGATTTACACCGATCACAAGAACTTGCTGTATCTCAAGACGGCCCAGTGCTTGAATCCTCGTCAAGCTAGATGGGCGCTCTTCTTCACTCGTTTCTCGTTCATCATTAAGTACCGGGCCGGGACTTTTAACACTAATGCTGATGCTCTATCTCGTTCCTTAACGGCCTCGGATGAAGAAAATTCAGTTGAAAAGGCTTTAATTCTCAGTCCAGTCTCTATTTCAGCAGCTCCTACAACTCTGGGTCCTCCTCCTGGGAGAATGTCTGTACCAGCTAAATTTCGACCAAAGTTGTTGCAGTGGGCTCATATCTCCACGTTTTCCGGTCATCCTGGAGTTCAAAAAATGTGGGAATTTCTACGAAGGTCAAACTGGTGGGACACTATGAAGAAGGATATACAGGATTATGTCAACTCATGTCCACAATGTGCTCAGCACAAAACTCTTCATCTGCCTCCTGCGGGGTTGCTTCATCCACTGTCCATTCCTAAGAGACCTTGGACCCATATTTCGATGGACTTTGTTACCGAATTACCCTTCTCCAAGGGTCATAATACCATCTGGGTGATTATTGACCGCTTTTCTAAAATGGCACATTATATTCCATTGACCGGGTTACCGTCAGCTCCCAAGTTGGCTTCATTATTCATTCGTGAACACTTCCGCCTGCACGGGTTACCTCAGGAGATAGTCTCTGATCGGGGGGTGCAGTTCACGGCAAGGTTCTGGAGGGCCCTCTGTTCTGCCTTACAAATAAAGCTCAAGTTCTCATCTGCTTACCATCCTCAAACCAATGGGCAAAACGCGTCAATGAAGATTTAGAGACTTTTCTCCACGTTTATCTCTCTCCTTCGCAAGACAATTGGGTGGAACTGTTACCCTGGGTCGAGTTTGCCCATAATCATCTGTACCACTCCTCCACTGGTGAGTCTCCATTCTTCATTAATTATGGATTCCATCCTCAAGTTCCAGAATTACCCATCTGTTCTCTGGAAGATGTCCCTGCTGCAGCCTCTACTCTCCGGCACTTCAGTCAAATCTGGAGTAGGGTTCATGCTAACCTCAAGAAAATCTCCGGCCGCTACAAATTCTTTGCGGATAGGAAGCGACGGGCAGCTCCCCAATATAAAGTGGGTGACAGGGTATGGCTCTCTACCCGCAATCTCCATTTAAGAGTGCCTGCTATGAAGTTTGCTCCAAGGTTCATTGGTCCTTACCCCGTGTTGCAAGTCCTGAACCCGGTTGTCTGCAAATTGGGATTGCCTTCCCACTTTCGGGTACCAAATTCTTTCCATGTCTCTCTCCTTCGTCCTCTTGTTTTGAATCGATTCCATTCAGAATCTCCTAGGCCAACCTCTGTAGAGACTGAAGCTGGAACGGAATTTGAAATTAAAGCTATTCTTGACTCTCGTTACCTTCACAAGAATCTACAGTATCTGGTAGAATGGAAAGGTTATGGTCCTGAGGAGAGGAGCTGGGTCAAAGCTGCTGAAGTCACGGCTTCCCGACTAGTGCGGATCTTCCATTCCAGACATCCAACAAAGCCCGGGAAGTGTCTGGGGGCCACTCCTGGAGGAGGGGGTACTGTCACACACCAGAGGCAGCGGCCGCCGCGCTTACCCCTGCATGTCTGCTGGTCCGTTTGGCGGCCCCCGCCTCCGGCGGTCGTCGGGTCCCGGCGTCTGGCTGGCGCTGCTCCCGGCGGTTCCCCGGAGTGTGGGCGCCGCCATTGCACCCGGCGTCATGTGGGCGGGGAGCGGGTGGCATCACAGAACCGCTCCACCAATCCTGTTAGGGCCGGAGATTCAAAACCAGATGCCGGGCAGAGCTCCGGCGCCTGAGTATCGTCGCTTTTCCAGAGGTGATCTCCAGTGCTCCTGTGACCGCTGTGCTATCTCCTAGAGTTTCCAGCATCCAGTCAACTTTCCCAGCATATCGTTCTGCTCGCTCACCAAGTCTCCAGTGTCTTTAAACAGCGCTCCCAAGTTCTTCAATCATCGTCTTTGAACATTGCTCACAAAATCATCAGTGTCTTTATCATCGCTCACAAGTTCTTCATTCATCAGTGTCTTTAAACATCGCTCACAAGTTCTTCATTCATCAGTGTCTTTATCATCGCTCACAAGTTCTTCATTCATCAGTGTCTTTATCATCGCTCACAAGTTCTTCATTCATCAGTGTCTTTATCATCGCTCACAAGTTCTTCATTCATCAGTGTCTTTATCATCCCTCACAAGTTTTTCTATCATCAGTGTCTTTAAACATCGCTCACAAAATCTTCAGTGTCTTTAAACATCGCTCACAAGTTCTTCAATCATCAGTGTCTTTAAACATCACTCACAATTTTTTCAATCATCAGTGTCTTTTTAACATCGCTCACAAGTTCTTCAATCATCAGTGTCTTTAAACATCGCTCACAAATTCTTCAGTGTCTTTTAACATCGCTCACAAGTTATTTATTCATGTATCTCTAAACATCGCTCACAAATTCTTCAGTAGCCTTTGACATTGCCCACAAGTCCTCTTTCTTCCATGTGTTGCTGTATTGCTCCATTCCCTAAATAAAGTTCTTCAGCATTTTTTCATCAAACATAATTGTCAGAGACCTGTATGAGGAAAACCTATATCCGGCCTTCTCTGCTCCGACCCAGCTGTGGTTCCTCTTCCCGACCACCGGAGGAGCCCCCGAGTTCACAACACTCCCAATCCAGGTCAGTGACAGTTTGCAATAGTAAGTTCCATTATTTCTGTCCATTATCTGACTACATTATTAATACTGGAAACAGACTCTGAACTCTCACAATCATATTAGGATCCTCTTGTGTTTTGCTGCTGTTCTGTGTGCTGATTGGCATATCTGGAGAATTTACTGATCTCTGGTCTCTGATATTTGGCAGTACATATATACAATTGCATGCTGCTGTGCATCATTAAATAGCATAGCCCCAAAATTAGGTTTATAAAAGTTTGAGAGCATAATAAATACTGAGATTTTCTAATAGCAGGGGACATAGTCTACATGGTGTGTAATCCATTTTATAGGCCCTACACACTTGTCGATGTAACTGAAAGATATGAACGATCTCGTTCATTAATGAACGAGATACCGTTCATATCTTTCAGTGTGGAGGCTCCAGCGAAGAACAATGCGCGGCTCTTGTTCATCGCTGGTGCCCCGTCGGCTGTGCATGCAGGCCAATATGGACGATCTCGTCCATATTTGACTGCACTTGTATGGAGCCGTGTGATGGGGGGAGTGAAAAAACTTCACCCCCCCCCATCACTGGGCCCCCGCCCCCGGGTCGCCCGTTTGCCGTATCGGCGGTCGGGCAACTCGGCGGCGTATCGCCATGTCTGTAGGGCCCATTAGGTCAAACTCAACTCATTATTTTAATTATACTCTGTTCCATGTAATTCTTGAAATAGAGCCACTGGTTGGGACATTCCTTATTAATGACTGAAAACTTCCCTTTTGGTATGGATTGTTATTCAATATTTTTATGTATTATTGTGAATTAAGATATAACCAATACATTTTGCAGAACTACAGAACAATGGGCCTAATTCAGACCTGGGGATATATTTACTAAGCTCCCGATTTTGACCGATTTTGTGTTTTTTGTTTCAAAGTGTCATCTCGGGAATTTACTAAACACAAATCTCGGCAGTGATGAGGGCATTCGTATTTTTTTTGAAGGCAGAGGAAAAAAATACATATGAATACACCATCGGTCAATATACAACTCGGTAATTTACTAAAAATTTGTATTCACAATCACTGCCGGCAATAGCCAAACACTGCCGTGAAAAAGTACAAATCGTAAAAAAAAGCAGTTTTCAAATAGACCTGCTTTTTCTTACCGTATTCTGATAGGCATGCACGGATCTGTGAGATCCGTGCATGTTTATCAGTGGAAAGGGGTGTGAAAGAGTTAAAAATCAGAATTTTTTTTGCGTGGGGTCACCCTCCTAAGCATAACCAGCCTCGGGCTCTTTGAGCTGGTCCTGGTTGTAAAAATACGGGAAAAAATTGACTGGGGTCCCGCCATATTTCAACAACCAGCACCGGGCTCTGCTTCTGGTCCTGGTGCAAAAAATATGGGGGACAAAAAAACGTAGGGGTCCCCCGTATTTTTAACACCAGCATCGGGCTCCACTAGTCAGAGAGATAATGCCACAGCCGGGGGACACTTTTATATTGGTCCCTGCGGCCCTGGCATTAAGTCCCCAACTAGTCACCCCTGGCTGGGGTACCCTGGAGAAGTGGGGACCCCATAAATCAAGGGGTCCCCCCCTCCAGCCACCCAAAGACCAGGGGTGTAGCCCGAGGCTGTCCCCCCATCCGTGGGCGGTGGATGGGAGGCTGATAGCCTTTTGTGTAAAAAAAGAATATTGTTTTTTGTAACAGAACTACAAGTCCCAGCAAGCATCCCCCACAAGCTGGTACTTGGAGAACCACAAGTACCAGCATGCGGGGGAAAAATGGGCCCACTGGTACCTGTAGTTCTACTACAAAAAATACACAAATAAAAATAATACACAGACACCGTGAAAGTAAAAGAACATACATGCACACTTACATACACACATACTTGCCTATGTTGACACAAAGCACTCGGTCCTCTTGTCCAGTAGAATCCAGGGGCACCTGTAAATAAAATCCCTTCAGCCAATCAGGGAGCGCCATGTCATGGCACTCTCCTGATTGGCTGTGCGCTCCTGCACTGTCAGTCAGGCGGAGCACTGTGGATACAATGCAGTGCAGCAACGCTACATTATATCCAATGGTGGGAACTTTGTGGTCTGCGGTAGACCGCAAGGTTAAGTGGGGTCACTCTTGTGGTTGGCCCCACTTAACCTCGTGGTCTACCGCAGACCGCAAAGTTCCCACCATTGGATATAATGTAGCGCCGCTGCGCTACATTGTATCCACAGTGCTCCGCCTGACTGACAGTGCAGGAGCGCACAGCCAATCAGGAGAGTGCCATGACATGGCGCTCTCTGATTGGCTGAAGGGACCCTCTTTGACAGGAGTCATGGGGAGTCCCACCAGTCAGGGAAAGGGGTTCCATGTGTAAACATGGGACCCCTTTCAGTGCGTGGACCGGGTATTTAATTTTTTTATTATATCAAGGGTACCCCGGCCAAGAGTGACTAGTTGGGAATTTAATGCCAGGGCTGCAGGGACCAATATAAAAGTGTCTCCTGGCTGTGGCATTATATCTCTAACTAGTGGAGCCCGGTGCTGGTGTTAAAAATACGGGGGACCCCTACGCTTTTTGTCCCCCGTATTTTTTGCACCAGGACCAGGCGCAGAGCCCGGTGCTGGTTGTTTAAATATGGGGGAACCACAGTCATTTTTCCCCCTTTATTTTTACAGCCAGGACCGGCTCAAAGAGCCCAAAGCTGGTTATGCTTAGGAGGGGGGACCCCTCACAAATTTTTTGGGGGATATTTAACTCTTTCTTCACTTCTCTGAATATACACAATGAAGCCCTGCACCGATCTCACAGATCCAGCCGGGATTCATTGTGTTTTGTCAGGCAGTGTTTTACTAATCACTCGCGTAAAACACTGCCCGACATTACGAATGACATCGGCATCGGAAAAATC
Source organism: Pseudophryne corroboree (assembly GCF_028390025.1). Classification (NCBI taxonomy): domain Eukaryota; kingdom Metazoa; phylum Chordata; class Amphibia; order Anura; family Myobatrachidae; genus Pseudophryne; species Pseudophryne corroboree. The sequence goes on along the minus strand of NC_086444.1, from coordinate 1,017,309,682 downwards.
GAAAATGCAGAATACGACAGCTTAGTAAATGAGTTGTAAAAGAAACAAAAAGTAGCAAATTCACACTACCGATGTCATTCGTGTTTAATCTCCCTCCAAATCCCAACAATTACGAATCTTAGTAAATATACCCCCTGGTCGCAAGCAGGCGTTATTTGCACTGCTGTGACCAGGTAGTCACCGCCTACAGGGGAAAGGGGTAATCGCTGTTCAGGGGTGTGAATACATGTGCAGAGAGTTGCACAAACAAAAGTTTGTTCAGTCTCTGCACAGCTCAGGACTTACTCTTCCAGTGCGATGATCCGGCCCGGAGCTGATGTCAGGAACCCTCCCTTCAAACGGCTGGACACGCCTGCATTTCTCTGGACACTCCTAGGAAACGGTCAGTTGACACAAATTGCCTCTTCCTGTCAATCTTCTTGCGATCGCTGGTGCGATCACTTTCTTCGGCCATCCCGTTGCTGTCCTGCGCTCCTCGTCGCTGGGGGGACCTCGCGCCTGCGCATTGCGGTGCATACGCATGTGCAGTTCATACCCGATCGCTGCTGAGCGAAAATGCACAGCAGCGATCGGGTCTGAATGACCCCCAATATGTATTGTTCTGTATTGGAGCCCTAAAGAAAAAATATATATAATCACTTTTAATGAATATGGATTTTATTCCCCCAAACTGTAACTGTGCATTTCTCTTTTCAATATCCTTAAAACCTCCTCCCCTCTCATCACCCAACAAACCTTTCATTGCAGTGATAGTAAATCTTTTTTTTTTTTGGGGTGGGGGTGGGGGGGCAATTTAACAAAAAGAATGAACCAGGACAGCTCAGCTCCCTAGCGACATGCTGGTGCATCAGTATAGGGCAGGGATGGGGAACCTTCGGCCCTCCAGTTGTTGTTGAACTACACATATACCAGCATGCCTTGCTACAGTTTTGCTGTTTGGCCATGCTAAAACTGTTGCAGGGCATGCTGGGATGTGTAGATCAACAGCTGGAGAGCTGAAGGTTCCCCATCCCTGGTATGGGGAATAGCATTGTCCCATATGGTTTATTTTTTTGTAAGGTTGGTTGGAAGCCTACATGGATTGAAGAGGACCTTTCCCTATGATCTAAGTAAGTCATTAAGGAGTAGTGAGAAGGAGTGATAATATGTGTACTACAGGTGCAAGCAGGCACGGTCTGCCAGGGCATGCTGGCATTTGTGGTTTTGACCAGTGAAGTGGGTATGACCAGTGTGCATAGTTCTTAAGATCTTCTTGTACAGTATGTTAATACTATTTATCAGATAAGTGGACACTAATTATTGATACTTTTTTTTACTAGACTTTTAAGAGCAGCTTAAATTAACCACGAGTTTAGCCAGCAGCTAATCATCACCACTGAGCTATTCAATTAAGGCTTGCTTCCCCACATGTTAAGCTCCAGATGGTCCCTCAGAGCCCCTCTTAACACACAGGGTATCCCATAGATTCTGGGGCAGATTTATTAAGCCTGGAGAAGTGATAAAGTGGAAGGTGATAAAGCCCCAGCCAGTCAGCTCCTTACTGTCAAACCCAGCCTGTAACTTAGGAGCTGATTGGCAGGTGCTTTATCACCTTCCACTTTATCACTTCACCAGGCTTAATAAATCCGCCCCTCTGTCACTTAACGCACAATCTATGGGTTAATGCAAGTTACCTGTGGGCTTACTGTGCAAGGAAATTGACTAATAATTGAATAGTTCTGGACATTAAACCTGGGGCTTTACCTGTGTGGTAAACATGTGGGTAATTTAATCTGCTTCATAGCATCAATCTTTTTATTATATAGTATACTATACTATGAATAAGCAAAATTTGATTTTGTTCCGTTAGTTAAACACAGAAATTGTGGGGATCCAACGTTTAGTCACCATTGCAAGTTTTTTTTTTTCCAGTATACTACTGATGTATTGGGAAACAGGGCAGACAGACAGGCTTGTCTGATTTCACATACCTTTCTTAAGGTGCATACACACGGAGCGATATAACTGAGCGATTTTGACTATATAGTCAAAATCGCTCAGAAAGTTAGTGTATATCGCTCTGTGTGTACACAGGCAGCGATAGCGATGCGCGTCCCCGCCAGGTCGCTATCGCTGGGAAAAATAGTCTGTGCAGGCAAGTCAATTTTGACTAGATCGCTGCAAAAGTTAGTTAAAATCGCTCATGTGTTTTGTCCCTAGCGATTTCTCCCAGCGATAGCGATCTATAGCCACCCCCCGCCGCCCATTGTGTTACCTCGCGGAGGCTGAAGAGGGACAAGCCAGCAGCACAGCAAGCAGCATTCAGGAGCTCCATACACTCGGGTAAGTATGCACACAGCTCCTCTCCTCAGCCTGGCTACTGGTTTGGGAGGGGAGGTGGGGAGAGCGGGGAGATGCCGCTCTGCAGTGTCAGGCCGGGGGGAAGGGGGGGGGAGATGGTGCTGAACGTGTCACTGTAGCCGGGCCGCGCACATTAGTGGTCAGGTCCGCAGAGTGTGTTCCCCTCTGAGGCTGCAGTGCTGTGAGAGCCGCTGGCACAGCGTCATTGTACCGGCACTGCAGCTTAGATCATTACTCTGGCATCTGACTAACTCTGTGTCCGTGGAGCAGGACCAAGGTACATGAAGGGGGTTTATGATAGTGCTGTGCTGTCAGTCTATGGGGAAGGGGGGGAATGATGGTGCTGTCCTGTCTATGGAGGAAGGGGGGGAGGGGGGACTGTGATGGTGCTATGCTGCCTGCAGGGGGCGGGGGCGGGGGGGTTCGGGCGGATGGACGGACGGAGGTGCTGTTGTCCCGCCAGTCTATGGGTGGAGCATGGTGGTGCAGTACTGTCTGTCACTGGGGGGGTTAGAGAATGATAGTGCTGTTCTGTCTGTGGGGGTGTGGGGGGGGGGGTTGGTACTGTCCTATCTGTCTATTGGAGGGGGGGGGGTGATAGTTCTGTCTGTCCATGGGGAGGAGGAGAATGAGTGATGTCTGTCTATGGAAGGAAGGGGGCTGTTGGGGGGGGGGATAATAGCTATTTCATAGCTTACAGTCTATGGAGGGGGTGGGGTGGTAGCTGTGCTGTCTGTTTATGGGGGGGTTGCTTGGGGGAATGATGGTGCTGTGGCTGTATATCTATAGAGGCTAGGGGGTTGCTGGGGGGGGGGGCAATTATGTGCCCGTGCTGTCCGTATATGGAGGGGGGGTTGCTGGGGTATGGGTAGGCTGCGCTGTCTGTATGTGAAGGGAGGGGGGGGGTGCCTGCGCTGTCTGTATGTGGAGGGAGGGGGGGTGCCTGCGCTGTCTGTATGTGGAGGGAGGGTGGGGGTGGATGCGCTATCTGTATGTGGGGGGAGAGGGGGGGGGGGGTGCCTGCGCTATTTGTATGTGGAGGGAGCCTGTGCTGTCTGTATGTGTGTGTGTGTGTGTGGGGGGGGTGCCTACGCTGTGTATGGATGATGTAATATTAAACACTATGTGCACCGGCCGGCTACAGGGACACACTCAGCACCATCCCACTGTGCAGCCACTCCCTCCACCCCCGGACCCGACTACTGGAACGAACTTCACCGGATAATAGGTGAGGGTTTTTTTGTTTGTTTTTTACAGGTACCCCTATTGGATTCTACTGGACAAGTGGACGTGATTCTCGGCGTGGGATGTAGGTAAGTAATCTGTCTCTCATTTTTACAGGTACCCTTATTGGATTCTACTGGACAAGTGGACGTGATTCTCGGCATGGGATGTAGGTAAGTATGTGTGAGTGTGTAAGTGTGTTTAAATAAAGTTTTACTTTCACGGTGTGTGAGTTGTGTTTTTATTTGAGTATTTCTTTTGTTGTGGAACTACAGGTACCAGCGGGCCTGTTATTTCCCCGCATGCTGGTACGTGTGGTTCTCCAAGTACCAGCATGCAGGATAGGCTTGCTGGGACTTGTAGTTCCACAGCAAAAGACAGATGGGGGGGACAGCCTCGGGCTTCACCCCTGGCCCTTGGGTGGCTGGAGGGGGGGACCCCTTGATTTAAGGGGTCCTCACTCCTTCAGTGTACCCCGGGCAGGGGTGACTAGTTGGGGGGGTAATGGCACGGTCGCAGGGACCAATATAAAAGTGTCCCCCGGCTGTGGCATTATCTCCCTGGCTGGTGGAGCCCGGTGCTGGTTTTAAAAATACGGGGGACCCATATGCCTTTTGTCCCCACGTATTTTTTAAACCAGGTTTGGACGCAGAGTCCGGTGCTGGTTGTCTAAATATGGGGGAACCCTACTCATTTTTTCCTCTGTATTTTAACAACCAGGACCGGCTCAAAGAGCCCGAGGCTGGTTATACATAGGAGGGGGGACCCCAGGCAATTTAAAAAAAAAAAAAACTTTTAGCTATTTAAATACCAGCCACCCTGTAAAATCGTCCTATATATGACACTCCCCCACTCATCCCCTTATATAAATGAGATAGTCAAAATCTCCCATAGCCAAAATGTCCCATAGCCAAAATCTCTTGCATAGTTAGATAAAAAATCTCTAGTAAAGTTAGTCAAAATCTCTTACTGCCAGTTCAAGGGAAATCTCTCAGTCAAAATCTCTCATAGTCAAAATCTCCCCGTGTGTATGCACCTTTACAGTGTAGTTGAGTACATGCTAGTTTAACAAATAGAAACATCAGTTAACGTCGGAAACCATCAATGTTTAGGACTAAACAGTGTTTTTTGACCAATGTTTTATTCTGATGTACCAACCCTTCTGGTCATTGGTGATAGCGGGAGCAGTGAAAATGACCAATCTTTATCATCACATATTGTGGCAAAAGAATTAATTTTCATTGCTATTTATACATCTGCTATTGGCAGGATAGTATCTCTGATATGAACCCATCCTGGCTAAAGATAAATAGTGAAGTGGTAGAGTAAGCTGTTTTCTGTTTCCACGTGATATAAGAGGCCATAAAGCTTGATATTTTGGCCCCAGAAGTATATGTGTTAAGTACTGGTAAACAATTTGACAATATATTAATATAACACTTGTAATGTACAATTGTGTTCTGAAATTAGGATGAAAAGCATGAAGATTCAAAGATGAGGGACAGAGTATGGATAAACTCTAATCTACAGATTAGCACAATTACTACAGAATTTAATGCAAACCAAATTTTTGCCATTTCTCAATAAAATCTTTGAATTGATGACTGTATTTGTAAATTTGCATTAAACAAAGATTACAAAGTGACAGTTAATTTACTCTGCCCTGTGGTAGAATCAAATAATAAGGAAGGAGGAATACCATGCAGAACTCGTAAGGCCAAGAGAACATGGGAAATCCCATATTAAGATGCAGATGAAATGAATATTCCCAGAGACAATTTTGAAAATATCAGTCAAATTTACGTGTGGTCAAAGTGGGCACCAAAAGTTTTTGGTCAGTGGTAGTTAGAAAGTAATTAATTATATAAATTCCATAAGTAAATTTAACATACGACTCTCATGTGAGGGCATTAGGTATTTAATGATGGGGCAGACAAAAGGCACACAATACATAATTGTTTCAAAAACATTGAAGCTTGTCATTAGGTCACTCTTCCACAAGATGGTGCTGTTGCTAAATAATGCCGATAATAGCACTGTCCAAGCATTCAATAGCAACAAAATAGTACTGTTTTCATTTCGACAACTTAATATATATGTGTAACATTTATTATATTAAGTGTAAAATAATGTCTCCTTTTATTCCAGTTGATTTGCAACATAATGTATTATAATTTATAACAATTTCCTCTTTTTGCATTTTAAATGTGTATTTTTTAAATAAATATACCTTTGAATAGGCAGTAGAAACTGCATAATAGGGGGTACATTATTGAAACCTAATGAATTTCCAGGAACAACTGTCGCTGCAAATTAATTACAGTTAGCAACCATGTCATATTGATCAGTGATGTGTATTGTTTTTTGTGAGTTTCTAACGTTAAAGATTTAGTGAAAGATGTATCAAACCTGGGAGAGAGATAAAGGAGAGATAGAGAGAGAGAGAGAGAGAGAGATAAAGTACCAGCCAATCAGCCCCTAACTGCCAGTTTACAGGCTGAGTTTGAAAAATGTCAGGAGCTGGTTGTTGATACTTTATCTCTCTCCTCTTTACGTATCTCCCTCCAAGGTTTAATACAACTTCCCCTTAGGGGAATATTTGCTAAAGTGCAGGTTTACAATAGTGGAGGTGTTGCCCACAGCAACTAATATTCTGGCTATTATCTAGATGGTGCTAGATGAATGATTACAATCTGATTCGTAGCTATTAGCAACAACTCCACATTTCAATACCCACACTTTAGTAAATATACCGCTTAATGTTATTTTATTATTGGTTATCCATGACACTTGATAGATGGTTCAGAGCATATACTCACATAAGCGTGAGATGGTCTCCCTTAAAAAGGTTAGTGTTCAGAAAGAATACAGAATTTTGCAGCAGATGCTCTGTTGATGTATGATGTCACTGCACACATGAAACAAGACTAGTGTAATAGGGGTGACTTCATCTCTTCCCATGATGTTTGTAAAATTCCTAACATTAAACACAATGATGTTTGTCACTTTCTTTTGAGAGGCAAAAGGGTATAAAATAAGAGTTCATCTCAAGTATCATATTAATTGATGTCAGTTCCTCATCTAATTGAAACAGTCTGTAGCAGATCACCGCATATACATTCCTGTGAGCAGTGTCCTCTCTGCTATTTTTGTGTCAGTTTGCATTGCTCAGGTTAACCTCTCATACATTATCCATGTTCTAATCTTAAATCTGGTGTACAGTACAAGGTTGAAGTTCACGGTAAAAGTGTAAACTTATGCATAACTTGAATATTCTCTATCAGTATAGAACCTCTGCTTTATTAAACATTTTTTAAGAAAACATGTCTTAAATAACTCTTCCAGAATATTTCACTTTAATACTGTTTAAGCCCTGTCAATCAAATGCCACTCGGAGTAAGCTGTACTAAAGCGGAAATGGCATGTTAAGAAGTGCTGTACATGTTTTACAATAACATTGATAAGACAGGCGAATAATCAGACCTTAAGGCACTTACATTCATTTATCAGTGTCTAGGAGGGATTTGCCCTATTCTAAAAACCTTTATAAGTAATTGTACTGTTATTAAGGATGGGAGACTGTTTTTTTCTCGCAAATACACACTGTATAAACAGTTCCATTTCATTCATTTTTTATATCTGACTACATCACATGTATTTTTGTTACAGTAGAATATATTATACATACTCCAAATTATTGTACCTGACACAAAACACAAATAACGGACAGAAGTGCCATATTGTAAGCAGATTTAATGTGTCCAAAGTCCTTAAATAAATGATAATTTGTGGTGGACATACTTTTCATAGCAAATAGTAGCAGGAGCATGGATAGTTCTATGGAGACTCCATAGCAATATTTCCACAGGGCCCCTGTCATGCAGTATTAGTGTGGGGCAGACGTTCACCAGTGCCAGCGATGAGGGTGAATAACCCCTTAACACACAGTCATATATGCAAATTAATTTGCAGCTTACCCATTATCATCGCAAATGATCAAATGATTACGCACTATCTGCCTGCTCAGTTAACATACATGATTAAGTGAATGGGGAGGCTGGGGGGCTGGGCAGGCGCCCCGGGCCCCTTATCAGCTGTACTCACTGCACCTACTATAACTATGCCAAGAACAGAAGTAAAATTTGCCCCAAAAAGATGCATCTTTCAGTGTGTCCAGCTCTGCAATTTATCATAAGCGATATGAATACTGATAGACAAAATAATTCAGGTAAGCTATACAATTACTATAAATGAGGTTCTTAGCACATGTTTTCCAAAAATGCATTCCTATCTACCACATCATGGTGAACCCCATCACATGGATCATTAAAGGCCCATACACACGGTGAGGTTCGGGCTATGCCCGATTCTCACTATGCGACAGGGGCTAGGTCGGTATTGCAAGCACATAATGACTGTGCTTGCGATACTGACTATGAGCGATTTTAGCTAAGTGTCAATTTTGACTATCTTTTCTACGAGATAGTCAAAATTGACTTGCCGGCGCAGTCTATCTAGTCTTGCGATGCCGTCCTTGCAGGACCGCCCATCGGCATCGAATTGGGATCACAAGGTGACATTCACCTTGCGATCTGCACTAACTTTTCTTACGATTTTGACTATATAGTCAAAATCGTAAGAAAATATCTCACCGTGTGTACACACCATACACTTAAATCAGTGTATCAATGACTTACCTTAATAGTACCTTATGTAGACAGCAATGCTAGAGTACAATATATACTGATTAAAATCACCTATGGGCAGATGTCAGAGGTGTTAACACCAAGGAGAAGGAGTCTCAGCCTTCGAGTGTACATTATATACACAAATGCAGGGGGGAAAGGGGGAAGGGGGGGTGGACTTGTACTGCACCCACTACTTATAAACATAATAAGAGGTGCTGTAATGTTGAGACTTGTAGTACCATGCGGGATAAAGAAAATGCAGGGGCACACTCTAAACACTAAGAATACTGATAGTTAAAATAATACAGTGTTATTAAATACTAAAGTAGCATTTACCATGTCAAATAAAATTAAAGACACATGAAATACAAAATAATTGTACTAATTAAGTCCAACTAATTATAAACATCTGTTGTCTTCCCTTTTAAAAAAGTTAAATGGGAAACTCCTTTTCTGGCAAGGACCTAATGGAAAGTTGAAATAAATAATGTGAATAGACTGCAGCAGCCACACTAATCTGTACATTAGTAGCAGAAGAATGATTTGATGATTGACATATTTCTATGATGCTAATGTCTGAGCTGGGCATATCGCATACCAAATTAAAGGTCTTGGGGGGTTATTCAGGCTTATTAGCAAACCAAAAAAGCACACTTATGGTCAAAACCATATTGCACTCCAGGTGGGGCAGAGAGCTTTAGATTTGGGTGGGTTTATTGTTTCTGTGCTTGGTAAATACTGGCTGCTTTATTTTTACACTGAAATTTAGATTTCTGTTTGTATACACCACACCCAAATCTAAATCTGTCTGCACATGTTACATCTGCCCCACTTGCAGTGCAGTATGGGTTTGCCTGTTAGTGTGCTTTTTGTTTGCTAACAAACCTGAATAAGGCCATTAGTCCATAGATTTGCAGAAAAATGTTGTAATTGGTTGCTTAATTTCAGAGTTATGTTGAAAAACGTCAGCCTGCCATTTACAGTGCATCACCATTGTGCTCTGTAATATGTGACAGTTGGTGAATGCTCCCTGTGCACCTGCTGAGTGTCCTGGAAACTGTGACAGTTATTTGCATCCACCAAGGGCTGCCATCATGGGGGGACTATGGGGACTGGAGTCCCAGGCCCTTACAGAGATGGGGGCCCTCCCCTGGTACTTATTGCTAATACCTGGTGTGCTGAACCAAGCTGTGCAACAACAGTGGGCTGATGCACAGCAAGGACTTCTCAAAACAAGCCTTCCCTGTACATGAGCTCTCACGCAGGTCCGCAATGCTTGACTTATATGTAACGTTACAATGTGGGATATCACATAGGGGTTGAGGGATGCTGCAGAATATATATATATATATATATATATATATATATATATATAATTATTATTTTTGGCGGGGCGGGTGGCTTCTTTATTTTGCCTGTCTCGGGCCCCACAATTTCTGATGGCAGCCCTGCAGCCACCCACTAAGCATGGATTTTTATACAAAAGAAGAAGATGAAGAAGAAAAAAATATTTGCTCAAGTCAAATTATTTGTCACCAAGCAAATTATTATAATTTTTTTTTTAAATAATATAAGTTGGTGGATCTGGTCATAGAGTTAAAGAATTATTCTGGTGTTGACGGGGTTAATATTAAGCGCTAAATCAAAATATTACTAATTTTTAATAACTACATCAAAGATGTACTAGATCAATAGTAGATCAAATTATATAGGGGGTAATTCTGAGTTGATCGCAGCAGGAATTTTGTTAGCAGTCGGACAAAACCATGGGGGTAATTCCAAGTTGATCGCAGCAGGATTTTTGATAGCAATTGGGAAAAACCATGTGCACTGCAGGGGAGGCAGATATAACATGTGCAGAGAGAGTTAGATTTGGGTGGGTTATATTGTTTCTGTGCAGGGTAAATACTGGCTGCTTTATTTTTACACTGCAAATTAGATTGCAGATTGAACACACCCCACCCAAATCTAACTCTCTCTGCACATGTTATATCTGCCTCCCCTGCATTGCACATGGTTTTGCCCAATTGCTAACAATAATCCTGCTGCGATCAACTTGGAATTACCCCCCATGTGCACTGCAGGGGAGGCAGATATAACATGTGCAGAGAGAGTTAGATTTGGGTGGGTTATTTTGTTTCTGTGCAGGGTAAATAATGGCCGCTTTATTTTTACACTGAAATTTAGATTACAGATTGAACACACCACACCCAAATCTAACTCTCTCTGCACATGTTATATCTCTCCCCCCCCCCCCTGCAGTGCACATGGTTTTGCCCAATTGCTAACAAACTTGGTGCTGCGATCAACTCAGAATTACCCCCTTGGTTTTGCCCAACTGCTAACAAAGTTCCTGCTGCGATCAACTCAGATTTACCCCGTTAGAGCTTTAACAATACTAAAATAGGGGAACAGCAATTGCAAATCAAGGTAATTTAATTAGTATGTGTTGTAGAGGTTTGTTAAAAGTATTTTTAACAAAAAGAGTAGTTTCCCCCTCCTCCATAATTATTACAACGACTGCCTGGATTTTCTACCCAAACCAAGAAAAAGATTGCATATTTGAGACTGAGGGGGTAATTCAGAGTTGATCGCAGCAGAAAATTTGTTAGCAGTTGGGCAAAACCATGTGCACTGCAGGGGGGTCAGATGTAACATGTGCAGAGAGAATTAGATTTGGGTGGGGTGTGTTCAAACTTAAATCTAAATTGCAGTGTAACAATAAAGCAGCTGGTATTTACCCTGCACAGAAACAATATAACCCGCCCAAATCTAACTCTCTCTGCAAATGTTATATCTGCTACTCCTGCAGTGCACATGGCTTTGCCCAACTGCTAACAAATTTGCTGCTGCGATCAACTCTGAATTACCCCCTATGTACAACACAGCTCTACTACTTTATGCAAATGATGGACAAGTCCAGTCATATAACACATAATTGTGATAATGGCAGTGATTGTACAGGCGCTATCAATCATTCTAATAACTGTGGAGAATGGGGAGTAAACTATTTGTTTTGTTTATCAAAACTAAATTGGGTTGGGTACAAAATCCTGGCAGTCGGGACTCCGACAGTCAGAATACGGACAGCAGGTACCTGACAGAATCCCATCGGGATTCTGACTGTCGGGATCCCAACTGCTGAGATCTTGTTCACATCCCCTTTTTTCTTGAATGTTTAATTTTATTTTTTTTGTATCAAGCTTTCATTATGTATTTCCACTGCTTATTGCTGGATTGTACTATAGCTACATATTACACATTAGGAATTTATAAGGTAATGTTATATTATTATGAAATATTATAAAAACTCTACAAAGGGAATCTTTCCTTCATGCTGGTATATAAAGCCAATGGTGGCCATACCCTTAAGGGCTTAGAACAGGACTGGCCAACCTGTAGCTCTCCAGCTGTTGTGAAACTACAAATCCCAGCATGCCTTACACCAGTTTTGCTATTAGGAAATGCTAAAACTGTGGCAGGGCATGCTGGGATGTGTAGTTTAGCAACAGCTGGAGAGCCACAGGGTGGCCAGGCCTGGCTCAGAAGATGAATTGTCAGTGTTTCAGCATCATAGTAACATTTCAACTTGTTAGGAAAGTTAACTATATGAAATATTTTCGCATTAAGGCTTTGCTTCAATAGATTCAGTAATATTGATGGTTTGTACCCTGTAGCGAGCTCCATAAATAGGTAAGATATGAACCTGTGCAGTAATTATCCACTGATTATACAGTAGGAGTAGGAGGGGCAGGTGTGGTGGGGGTGTGGGATGATAGACAGTGTCTAGTTAGACACTCAACAGAAAGACATCACATGTTAGACAGACATTAGGTCGACAGGGTAAAAAGGTCGACAGGGTCAAAAGGTAGACATTAAAATGGTCAACACAAAAAAGGTAGACACAATTGTTTTGCATTTTTGTGGTTTGTGTGGATAGTTTTGTCATCTGGGACCCCCAATTGTAGAAAGGCATCCCCTCGTAGGGCTCGCCACAAGGTTTATAACCAACTCTATGCCGACATGGATAGAGAAGGCAAAGTCCAAAAACATGTAATTGTTTTAAACTGTGTCTACCTTTTTTATGTTGACCATTTTCATGTCGACATTTTGACCCTGTTGACCTAATGTACAGTATGTCTAAGATATGGTGTCTGTTTATTGACTGTCTAACTAGACACTGTCTATCTATCATCCGGATACAGATGCCAATGTTCATGTAGCTTAGTGATCAGTTGCTACTGCGCATGCATGATCAATTCAGAGAACCCTGATGGTGCATGCTCTACCCTGGTTGTATGCACATAGGCGCTACTTCGATCCATTCAGCCAGTATCAGAAAAGTGGTGGAAAAGTGATTGGCAGGGATTGGGAGGTGGCCTGAAGTGAATGCAAGGGCATTTTATAGTCATGTCCTTGGCGTAGCAGTGGCTGCATTCTCAGACTAGTCATGGGCAAAGTGATTCACTGAATTGAGTTGAGACACATGACTCAGTTCAGTGAATTGTCTCGAGTCAGTGTCTCAGCACATGAGTCATGACTCATTTGTATTTTAATGTATTGCAGAGACTGCACATGAATCAGTGAGTTGCCAGTGCTGGAGGATCAGTGCTGGACTCATGGAGTTATTCAGCTGCAGTGATTGTACAGTGTATCTGGGGGAGGCAGCTGCTTATGCACTGATTGTTAATAATATATTAACATAGATTCACTGTTATGTTGATATATTATTAATAACCACTTATTGCACACTAGTTACAGAATATGCACATTACTTCTGGCTGAGGAGAGAAAGCTTAACAGCCATGAAACACATCATTCAGTCTGTAACTAAACCAAATAAAAACATTTTTTTTTTACTTTGCATACTTTGCTAATTGGATGATTTTAGGTGGGCTTTTTTTTAGGTGGGCTTGGATTTATTATATTATCTACTATCTAGCCTCCAGGGAGTTTGCTACCCACAATCACATTGAGCAGGAACAGTGAGTTGAGAACACTGTACCACAGGGGCTCCACCTCCTGCAGGCTTATGCTGCATGAATCAGATCCATCCACTGAGTCTACACAGTGTACAACTGTCTCAACTCACTGGCAGACTCAGGATGAATCATGATTCATGAAATGGATCAGGCACAGCACTCACTGACTGGTGAGTCGTGACTGCTCCCTCCCCCTCCCACTAGGTGTCAGCTGGTATAGCCGCTGGCCAATCACAGCTAAAGACACTCAGCAGAAGACACTGACTGAAGGACACATTGAGTTTCCTCCCTCTGGATGAGAGATGCTGCTGCTGCAGCTGTCTCCACTCATTACACAGTGAGTGACTCGAATCATTCACACTTCCTGATGATTCCAGTCACTGTGTTGAGACAGAGAGTCAGTAGCCATCTCTATCTCAGACACACAGCCACCTCCACAGAGGGCGTGTTCAGACTGAGGGGTCTATTCATAAAGAATATGAAAAACAAATCGTTACTTATCACTAAACATTGCATCGGTTCACTGTAACTGTGATGAGATGGCGAACCTGAACTCCACGGAGAAGCAGAAAGCTGAGCTTTCCGTTCCCTCATGGATCGCACTCACGATACTAAAGTACAGTATGAGAACGTAATTCAGCCATGGAGCGGGGTGCTGCTGGCTTCTCCATGGTAACCTGCTCAGTGAATAGCATGAAGCAGAGAAAAGCCCTGTTTTCCTCCAAACAGGGGGAGGCTGAAATTAGCATTAGCATATTATCGTTCCTGCAACTCCAGCCGCAGACACAAGTACAAGCGCAGCAGCTCTCACCTCTGAATTCTTGTTTTAGCTGTCATAGATAGAGCAGTTAAATAACTGCCAATTTATCCCTGTAGATTTACCAAAGCTAATATTAAAAGGAAATAAAAATATATAACATTGGTACTTTGATTTGGGCCAGTAAGACTTGAGATCCAGTCTGGTCTTTATTATCAGGACATAAGATAGAATTTGTTATTACTGTACCTATATCAGTATGTTTCTCTGAAGTACCTCTCTGACTTGGCTGGTGGAGTATGTGCTTGAATTTGATACAAGGCACGCTAGCATTGCATACGCATCTAACTTTATCACCATATGCTGGAAACCACTCTTATGGTATTTTCCACTTAACCAGTGGTGCGGGGGGGGGGGGGGGGGGGGGTATGCTTTACCCGGGCCTGTTGGAGAGGACCAGCAGAGGCACGGAGCCCCCCCTTCACTCTTTGTAGAGACCCGCACATGGAGCCCGCTGCCCTCCCCTCACTCTTTGTAGAGACCCGCACTCAGATCCCGCTGCCCCCCACCTCACTCTTTCTAGAGACCCACACTCAGATCCCGCTGCCCCCCACCTCACTCTTTGTCAGAGCCGGCCTTAGGCATAGGCAAACTAGGCAAATGCCTAGGGAATTTGGTATGCTTAGGGGCACCAGCAGCTTTTGCTGATTAAAATGATATGCGGCATGCCTATATTCTGAGTGTGACTGCTTTTGTATCTGCATATGAAATGCTACGTGTCAGTGTATTCCTGGAAATCACTGTAATGTAGCATTTCATATGCAGATACAGCCGCAGTCGCACACAGAATATAGGCATGCTGCATATAATTTTAATCAGCAGAAGCTGCTTGTGCGTCCTAGCCACATAGTGATGCAAATAAGATGCATTTTCATAAACAAAAGGCGCCCGACGATAGCAGAGCTGCCAGCTGACTCATGCCAAGCATTTCCTGCAGAACTAGCGGCGGTGCTAGGGAACACCAGCCAAAATCTTGCCTAGGGCATCATACTGGTTAGGGCCGGCTCTGCTCTTTGTAGAGATCCACACTTCGGGAAGGGAGAGAGAAAAATGACTGCTGAGGTGTACTTGGCTTTGGAGATAAGTAGCTGCAGCAGCAGTCAGTCCTCTCTGAGGGGAACGATCACACCCACCCACCAGATCAAACACCGGCGCCCGCCTGTGCAGTGCGCGCACCTTCATCGCAGCCTCATTTAACATGTAATTTTTATTATTCTCCAAGAGGGGGTCTGGCCACACCTCCTCCACATTGGCCACACCCCCTTCCTGTACCGGGGCCCAGCAAAGCTGTCGGCGCCCCTGCACTTAACTACTAATATACAACTACTAAAACTCAAATTAAGTTATAACGCACACTCTGGATGTGGCCTTATCCATTCATAATATGTGATGAGTGAGTAAGACTCCCAAAACATTGCTCTGAACTACAGCATCAAACAATCCCTAGTCTATGTACATTTTAATTTTGTAGATTGCCATTCTAAACAGTGAATCAACCACTGCTGATAACGCCTGCAGACGTAATGATGTATATTCCTAGCCAGGTCTGGATACAATCTAAAAACATAGTTGACTGTCATGGAGAAAAATAAATGAAAGATAATGGTAGAAAAACTAGAGGGATAGATTTATACATTTACAATGACTGCTTTCTACAAATAGCCTGATGAGCTGGCTGGAAGCATATGGGAAAAGTATGTAGAGAGCATTGCACACGGTGCAAGAACTATTCTAAGATAACATTCTACCTAAACAATGTCTGAAGTGAGCAAAATCTATATATTTACTTTTTACAAAACAATTCAAAACCATATGAAGAATTACAAGCCGTGCACGTACCTAAACGTGATTTCTCTATTGAAAAAATAAAAACATCTGGGAGCATTTTTTTTCCAGCTGCGGGGACCCCAGAAAGTGCTAGTAGCCAACATGGATGCTGCACCAGAGGTCATTTCAGGATGATTCTAGAAGGAAAAAGCAATGTTTTTCTGGTGCACAAAGCTCTTATAGCAATATGATACATCCATCCTGAGACAGCTTGCTGTTCCTCCTGTATCATGTAATCCATTAAACTGTCATGATTTGAAAAGGCAAGGAAAGATATACTGTAGCACAGTAAAATTATATAAGTACACATATCTGTAAAAGCATGAAATACTTGGATCCCTCAAACTGCCATTAAATTCAGTCTCAATATTTCAGCAAACAATTAATGATTTTAAATACTGTAGGTTTTATGCTTAGAAGGAAAAGTGTACTTTCCATATAAGTTACCTGTTGTCTCAATGAAGTCTAAAATACCTTTACTATATGTTTTTTTATTCTTCTCATGCAATAATAGCATAACGTGGAGTCACTCCATGGTTTGGCAATCATTTATTTTCTGAATACTGTATTATTTAAATGTCCCTGCTGGGCTGGAATTGAAACAGCTTTCCTTAGAGTATATTTACTGACCAGCGGCTTGTCATTGGCAGCTATGACTAATAGATTTAAAACAGCAATATAAATAAATGTTACTGTAAGTAAGCCTGATTTAGTATTTATTTCTATTGCTGTCTTAAATCTGTCAGTCAACCAATGATCGTCTACTTTGTAAATAGCTAGTTAGTAGATATTTACTCCCTAGTATACTTCCATTAGGTTGCAACATAAATATTAGCCCAAACTTAAATTTTGACTTATATTGCTGTCCAAATAGAGAACTCAAATAATCAACATATAATTGATCTCAGATAGACGTTGATCTGTGTTGTTGGTGGTCTTAGGCCCATGTACAAAGGGATTTGTGGAAAAATAACCGAGTTAGCCAGCTAAATTACTGAGTGTATGATTAGTGTCTGAAGTACAGTAAAATCCAGATGTTACTGTACTTATATTTTAGTCTTTAAATAATTAATTAAACCTCAAATGTATAGTAGTTGGCTATAACATGTATTCACACTCCTTTTGACATGTTTAACATTTCAGTTTCTTAAATTACAGGAATAAAATGTATTGATTCGGGAATTCTTAGCACTAATCAACACAAAACACTCAGTAATGTCAGGGCCAAAACTAGTATTTTCGTCACACGGGGGAAGGCAGTCATTTGGCACCCCCTACCCCCCTCAAAAGAAATAAAAAAATCCCCCACGTCACACTAAAATAATCAGATTATCAAATATTTTGAGAAAAGGGGATACTATTGGACAATATTGCCCTGTGTGCCCCAAATGCCCAAAATGTCTCTGTAACATGCCCCCCTGTGTGCCCCATACATTACATCACTGCACTACATCACTACACTATATGCCCCTATACACTACACTACATACTCTATATGCAGTGTAGCATAGAGGGGGATGTAGTTTAACATCAATACACTACATCCCCTATATACTACACTGCATCTCCCTACATGCTGAATTACATCACTGCACTACATACCCCTAGTGACGTGCGGTGGGGTGAGGCAGAGCCTTTGCTATCACACTAACGTATAAGCTAGAGTTTTGACTATATAAAGTATGTGAAAAATACAAAGAATATGTTAGAAATATCTTCTTTGCATTATTCTAATAATTTTTATAGTTAAAACTCTATGACAGGTGAGGCAGTGCCTCACCTGCCTATCTTATCCGAACATCATTGTGTGTAAATCTGGCTTTGGTACTAGCCAAAGTCTCCTGAGCCATTTACCTCACCGCACGTCACTGCTATATACTACACTACACCACTACACTACAAACCCTATATGCTACACTACATCCCGCTATAAGCGGAGCTTGATAATGCTACCTGGGAGCACAGTGCCGACAATAAAGTCTATCTTTAAATTCACCACAACACTGATGTAGTAATAATCAACGAGAGTTGGAGGTTATCCAGGATTTAAGTTTCGACTACCAGGTGGTTGGCTGGCAAGGTGAGCCTTATGATTTCTGTAACGTCAGTGACTGCACCTGGCAAGGAATAGAGTGTAAGATAGTAGCTGGCATAGGAGAGGTCCCAGGCACTGGAGCTCACCCACACAGCATCTTGGGCAGACAGTGGGTCTGGGACACTGGCCCAGGGGGGCTGTCTGCTGCCTCACTGCTCCTCTGTAACCACTCAGCTCCCTCTCAAATCTTGCACACGGGGCACATGCCCCCTTAGCCCCCCCTAGTTACGGCCCTGCTGTCAATTAAATGAAAAAGTCATTGTAACTGCAAGTTAAGTGATTTAAACTAGATACATCTGTCTGTGAGAGCTTTCACACTTTGTTAGTGCATTTTATCCCAAAATATTGATATTAAAGATTTTCAATATAGTCAGCCTTAGTCAATGTGGTGCCCTAGGCAAGATATTAGATGATGGACCTCTAGTATCATAGCACCTGCCTATGTGGTCCCCATGGTCCTAACGTCAGAGTTTAGGTCACAGGACTAGAACTCAGCACCCTGGTGGTCTAAGGTAGTAATAGGAGGAAATGGGGGCTTTCCCACTCTGCTAGCCTTGGTGGTCACAGAGGAGTACCCTCTGCAATAACTCTTCCCTGCAGGGTTCAGTGCCCCTCCGAAGCTTGCCAAGTGCTGGATCCTCTCTTCTCAGTGCTGGCTTTACTCCATCTGTAATTTGACTCTTGCCTGAACAAGGGGGGCAGTATAAACTCTTTTGCAAGGGCCCCCTTGCCACCAGGGTTTTGGTGTCTTGGGTTCTTCTGGTTCTGGTCCAGCATTTTCTGTCTTCCTTCTGCAGCCTCTTCTAGTCTTCTGTCATCCCTTGCCTTTGATCTTCTTTCCATTAGGTCACTTCTTCGGTGTGGAGTACTCATAGAGAACTTTTCTATGCTCCTCTCAACAGTCAAACCAACTTTAGGCTGCTTGCATCTGTCAATAAGAGCCAAAGTGAATGGATGCCTGATTGGCTGCCAGTCTGCAGCCATCCATGAATTGAAAGATACAGCGGCTCCTCTGTTGCCACTGGGATCTGATGCCCACTGTCAGTGCTGGCCATAGATGTGTCCCAAGTGGGACACATCTCTATTCTGTTGTTGTTCTGCTCCTGCTCCACCAAGCCCACATGTTAGTGCTTAATGATGAATTAGGTCCCCTATGCCGAGGGCTGGCCCTGTATTTAAGAACTACTGTGCAAATTTCTCAAACAGACTAAAAACAGGAGCATCCTGATGACAAAACATGTATTATGGAAACAACTAAGAGAGCTATGGTGACTGTATCAGAGTTACTGTTTTTCATGTAAGAGAACTACTCAAGATACAAAATAGCCTGAGCACTTTATTTAAGGGAGAGTGACATATATGAAAGTTTTGTTTACTAAAAGCATGTGGGAGACTCAAATACCAAACGGTGGCAGATTCTGTAGGGCAGTGAGACTAAGACTGAAGTTTTGGACCTCAAAAAATAGGCATCATTCTAGCAACATAACACCTACCATCATGTACAGTGGCGGTAGCAGGGAGAGGACAGTTTGACAAAATTGAGAATAATATGAATGGAGCATAACTAAGGGTGAGATGTACTAACCAGTGAAAAGAGTGAAGAAGTGAGCCAGTGGAGAAGTTGCCCATGTCAACTAATCAGCTGCTCTGTATAAATTTATAGTATGCAAATTATAAATGTTACTTCAATGCTGATTGGTTGCCATGGGCAACTTCTTCACTGGCTCACTTCTCAATTTTCTCCTCTTTTCACTGCTTATTACATCTCCCCACAGACATTATTTTTTAGGAAAATCTGTTGAGTTTCAAAGGGGGAAACCCTCCAGATTTTTTGTTATGTTAGCTTTATTTCATTGAAATGTGTTTTATGTTTGTCTTTTCTTTCTAAGAGTATTTCAAAGATATATTAAAGTAATAAAAATGAAAGTTATATTTTACCCTATATCATTGTTTTAAAACAAAATCACAAAGATTGCCCCAGAAAGATGTTGTCTTTACGTTTCTTTTTTTCTACATGTATATAATGACTTCTGAGAGCACCATCAACTCCATCAACTCTCATTGCTACACAGATCACATCATCTCCAATTTATCAACACTGCAGTATAAGGACTTTATATCTCACGGACACAATCATGGTGTTTGTGGACAGATTTTTTTTACAATTATTAATTATTTTTTATTTTATTTTTAATTATTTGAAAGAAAGAACAAGTCATGATTATGAATTAATACATTTGTTATAAATCACGTAACTAAGGTCAACCAGTTTATCTGTTAATACAGCCCATACTGAAATTGAACTATAAACAAATAACAATTATAAAAATATAATTATTATCTCAGGCGCTTGATAACAAACCACTTAATAAAGGATAGGTCACCTTTGTGGATTTGAGTAAGATATTATAATGCAGCTCCCATATGAGAACTCTGCAATACTCAAGTTTCAATGGAAACAAGAAAGATATAAAATATCACAAGGGAGTGCTTAAATAGAGGTGTATTTATCAAAAACAATTTATTAATTGTATATTAAGATGCAAGTATTAAAATATATAAAACAATATTTTACACTGGCATTCAACAACCACACTGTATCACGTATTTATCACTGCAAGGAGCAAATAGACAGTCCGCATCTAGTGTATGAAATGTTCATGCATGGCTTCACTTGTATGTTAGCAATAAACTTTTATAGATACCAGTAGTGATTCCAAAGATTTTTAGTATTAATGAAGATTGGTTATTGTGCTGGTTGTCTCTGCATAGCCAGCAGAGCATGCGCTATGCTACCACCTCCCCACCGCCAAAGTATTGCTCACCACTCTGTCCCGTCTGGTCTCAGCGTGATCGGCAGTCTGCGCGCTGATTCAGTGTCTCTGAGTGGAAGCAGCTGTGTCTGGTATGTTCACGGGGAGAGAGGGCGCAGCTCTCAGCTGGGGGCTGTAGCAAGTAGTGATGAATGGGATCCTCCGGCTTGGGAGTAAAGGCGATGACGTGCAGGTGGTATAGGAGGTCCTTTACGCGTTTCTCCGTTATCTGAAATTAACGGTTTCATCAGAAATTGAGTCAGTGTGTTTGGAGTCAGTATTTAAATCCATAATAAAATATTGTTTTTTCTATACAGTATTTTAATACTTGCTTCTTAATATACAATTAATAAATAGTTTTTTTGATAAATATACAGTACCTTTATTTAAGCGCTCCCTTGTGAAATTGAACTAGAATATCATTAAGTGTATTCTACCTATGGTGTGAAGATACTTTAACATATTATACTGCCTTGTAAAAAGGCTTTTATGCTAGTTTTTTGTGACCCCCCTATTACAAATATTAATACATATCTAACAATGTTAAAATTTTAATTCTTACTTTCAGTACACATAATACTGTACATTTAGTTAGTTGGGCATTTACGTATAAGCCTTCTCCTTAATATAAGTCTTTGCACAGTACAGGTTGAGTATCCCTTATCCAAAATGCTTGGGACCAGAGGTATTTTGGATATCGGATTTTTCCGTATTTTGGAATAATTGCATACCATAATGAGATACAGTATCATGGTGATGGGACCTAAATCTAAGCACAGAATGCATTTATGTTTCATATACACCTTATACACACAGCCTGAAGGTCATTTTAGCCAATATTTTTTATAACTTTGTACATTAAACAAAGTGTGTGTACATTCACACAATTCATTTATGTTTCATATAAACCTTATACACACAGCCTGAAGGTCATTTAATACAATATTTTTTATAACTTTGTGTATTAAACAAAGTTTGTGTACATTGAGGCATCAGAAAACAAAGGTTTCACCATCTCACTCTCACTCAAAAAAGTCCGTATTTCGGAATATTCCGTATTTCGGAATATTTGGATATGGGATACTCAACCTGTATTATATGTTTGCATTGAATTAAGGAGTAGATCTTGTGAGGAGGTCCTCAGTTTTTTTTTTTGTTTTTTTTTGTTTTAGCACCATCAACTAGTAATAATCTAATATCAAGATGATTACATTTCAGCAGAGTTGGTCATCTGCAGAGGCGTCACTCACCTCTAAAAGACCCGCTGCGGCTGGGCGCAAAAGGGGCGTGGCTTCATGGAACAGGGACATGGCTTTTGCGAGATGAGGCATGGCTAACCATCCCCCCATTTTTGTCAACTCGAGGGTCCAGGAGATGCGGCCTGGCCCTGGAGACTGGCGTTTCTTCAATGCCGGCTTCTACATGGTGACAGGAGCCGGGATGCTGCACGTGATTTTACAGTGCAGCACCTGGCTCCAGTAACTGAGCAGGATCCAGCACTTTGGTGTCACCCCTCAGTGGGTGACACCCGGATGTGGGCCACACCCCCTGCACCCTCCATGTGATGCTACCGGTCATCTGCTATTAATATTAATTAATGTTTGTATAGAGATATTATAGATGTACTGCAGGCTCACACAACACTTTTTCTACTGGGAATAAACAAGTCACAGAACGTTTATGTAAAACGACTTTGTCAGACATATAAAAAAAATATATGCAAATTATGCTTTTGGTAATAATTTTATTAGATTGCTAATAGTTGTTTGCTGACGCAGCTTGGTCTGATCTGCCTTTCTGTGAAATAGGGCATTTTGGGGTATGAACTAGTCAGTGGTAAAGCAATCACACAGAACGCCATTGACCTTTGGGAGTGTATTGGGAGTGTCATAGGGGTGTCCTGGGTGTGTATTTAAAGTATGTATCAGAAGAGTCATGCGTACAGGGAAGGGAAGCCTGTTTCTGATGGATCTTTTCCATCTGGCTAGTGCAACTGCGGATACCGATGATGACAGTTGTGGCAGCCAGCATAAAATCAATGGGCAATGGTAGCTGGTAGCATATCTGTAATGGGTGCAGGGTATATGGTGCACTCATGACTGAGATCAGAGTGGCCAGCATCGCACACCCTGACCCCATATATTATACTCACCTCATTGAAGTCCCATAGCAGTGCTGCACAAATCACTGGGAAAATGGTGCTGTGGCAATTTTCCTGGAGATTTGCACATGCGCTGTAGAGAAAATACAGGGATCTATATAAGTATACAAAACAGAAATACTTGTTATCAGCACTAACAATAATTCACTGCAAATCTGGGTGTATCTAGCAAATAAATGCGCAGGGATTTTGTTTTGTTCTCTACAAGACCCTATACTAGCATACTGTATATGCTCAACACACCATTAAACTCTGAAACGTGCCCTCACCTCTACGCGGAACTGTTCCATCTACTGGGAGTAGGATGAGAGACTCATAGATATGTACACCAACTTCCATAGCATGCAGAAGGCAATGGGCTACCTGTTTCAGATGGATATTTGTACCCAATATGGAGTGTGTGCGAAAGACACTAATGATGATTGCGGTGCAGATGAAAAAACAGTGGGTGGCCGGTATTCCTCTTGCAGATGCATGGATGCATTGCATAATTGGGTATATTCTAGCGTTGGCATTAGCTAGTATGTAGGCTGCAGGGGGCCTTGCGGAAAAGGCCATCTCCACTCGTGACATAAAATCATCGGTGTGGACAGCACAAGATGTACTTTCTTGTGAGCCCAGAACTAGAGATGTGCGGTCGGCACTTTTCGTGTTATGTGTTTTGGTTTTGGTTCTAATTCCCCGCTCGTGTTTTGGTTTTGCCAAAACCACCCTTTCTTGTTTTGGTTTTGGATCTGGATGATTTTTGAAAAAAACATAAAAACAGCTACAATCACAGAATTTGGGGGAAATTTTGCTCCTACGGTATTATTAACCTCAATAACATTAATTTCCACTCATTTCCACTCATTTCCAGTCTATTCTGAACACCTCACAATATTGTTTTTAGGCCAACAGGTTACACCGAGGTGGCTGTATGACTAAGCTAAGCGACACAAGTGTGCGACACAAACACCTGGCCCATCTAGGAGTGGCACTGCAGTGGCAGTCAGGATGGCAGATTTAAAAACTAGGCCACAAACAGCACATCATGCAAAGAAGAAAAAGAGGTGCAATGAGGTAGCTGTATGACTAAGCTAAGTGAGACAAGTGTGCGGCACGAACACCTGGCCCATCTAGGAGTGGCATTGCAGTGGCAGACAGGATGGCACTTAAAAAAACTAGTCCCCAAATAGCACATGATGCAAAGAAGAAAAAGAGGTGCAAGATGGAATTATCCTTGGGCCCTCCCACCCACCCTTATGTTGTATAAACAGGACATGCACACTTTAACAAACCAATCATTTCAGCAACAGGGTCTGCCACACGACTGTGGCTGAAATGACTGGTTTGTTTGGGCCCCCACCAAAAAAGAAGCAATCAATCTCTCCTTGCACAAACTGGCTCTACAGAGGCAAGATGTCATCCTCCGATTCTTCACCCCTTTTACTGTGTACATTCTCCTCCTCACAGAGAATTACTTTGTCCCAAAGGAAATCCACCATCACAGGTCCCTGTGTGCTTTCTGGAGGCAATTGCTGGTAAAGGTCTTCCCAGAGGAATTTATCATTCATTTTGATGAACATCATCTTCTCCACATTTTGTGGAAGTAACCTCCTACGCCAATCACTGACAAGGTTACCGGCTGCACTAAACACTCTTTCGGAGTACACACTGGAGTGGGGGCAACTTAGGTAAAATAAAGCCAGTTTGTGCAAGGGCATCCAAATTGCCTCTTTTTCCTGCCAGTATACGTATGGACTGTCTGACATGCCTACTTGGATGCTGTCACTCATATAATCCTTCACCATTCTTTCAACGGTGACAGAATCATATGTAGTGACATAATCGTCAGTAATCGTTGGCAGGTCCTTCAGTCTGGACCAGATGTCAGCACTCACTTCTGACTGCCCTGCATCACCGCCAGCGGTAGGGCTAGGAAATCTTATTCTTTTCCTCGCAGCCCCAGTTACGGGAGAAAGTGAAGGAGGAGCTGTTGACGGGTCTTGTTCCGCTTGAGTTGACAATTTTCTCACCAGCAGGTCTTTGAACCTCTGCAGACTTGTGTCTGTCAGAAAGAGAAATACAACGTAGGCTTTAAACCTAGGATCGAGCATGGTAGCCAAAATGTAGTGCACTGATTTCAACAGATTGACCACCCTTGAATCCTAGCAAAGCGAATGTAGGGCTCCATCCACAAGTCCCACATACTTTGCGGGAACACTCCGTCTTAGCTCCTTCTTCAATTTCTCCAGCTGCTTCTGCAAAAGTCTGATGAGGGGAATGACCTGACTTAAGCTGGCAGCGTCTGAACTGACTTCACGTGTGGCAAGTTCAAAGGGTTGGAGAACCTTGCACAAGATGGAAATCATTCTCCACTGCGTTTGAGTCAGGTGCATTCCCCCTCCTTTGCCTATATTGTAGGCGGATGTATAGGCTTGAATGGCCTTTTGCTGCGTCTCCATCCTCTGAAGCATATAGAGTGTTGAATTCCATCTCGTTACCACCTCTTGCTTCAGTTGATGGCAGGGCAGGTTCATGAGTGTTTGCTGGCGCTCCAGTCTTCAGCATGCAGTGGCTGAATGCCGAAAGTGGCCCACAATTTTTCGGGCCACCGACAACATCTCTTGCATGCCCCTGTCATTTTCCCAAAAATTCTGCACCACCAAATTAATTGTATGTGCAAAATATGGGACGTGCTAGAATTTGCCCAGATGTAATGCACGCACAATATTGGTGGCATTGGGGATAATTCCAAGTTGATCGCAGCAGGAATTTTGTTAGCAGTTGGGCACAACTATGTGCACTGCAGGGGAGGCAGATATAACATGTGCAGAAAGAGCTAGATTTGGGTGGGTTATTTTATTTCTGTGCAGGGTAAATACTGGCTGCTTTATTTTTACACTGCAAATTAGATTGCAGATTGAACACACCACACCCAAATCTAACTCTCTCTGCACATGTTAAATCTGCCTCCCCTGCAGTGCACATGGTTTTGCCCAACTGCTAACAAAATTCCTGCTGCGATCAACTTGGAATTATCCCCATTGTCCGATATCACAAAACCCCAGGAGAGTTTAATTGGGGTAAGCCATTATGCAATGATGTCCCTCAGTTTCTGTAAGAGGTTGTCAGTGGTGTGCCTCTTACGGAAAGCAGTGATACATAGCGTAGCCTGCCTAGGAACAAGTTGGCATTTGCGAGATGCTGCTACTGGTGCCACTGCTGTTGTTGCTGCAGAAGGCCATACATCTACCCAGTGGGCTGTCACAGTCATATAGTCCTTAGTCTGCCCTGCTCCACTTGTTCCACTTGTCCATGGTTAAGTGGACAGTGGGTACAACTGCATTTTTTAGGACACTGAGGACACTTTTTCTGACGTCACTGTACATTCTCGGTATCACCTGCCTAGTGAAGTGGAACCTAGATGGGATTTGATACCGGGGACACAGTACCTCAAACAATTCTCTAAACTAATGGCGGATACCGGATGCACGTCTGACACCAAGTCCCACTAAACTAATGGCGGATACCGGATGCACGTCTGACACCAACATAGCTGTCAAGGCCTCAGTTATCCACTTTGCAAAAGGATGACTGCTGTCATATTTCATCTTACTCACAAAGGACTGTTGGACAGTCAATTGCTTAGTTGAAGTAGTACAAGTGGTCTTCCGACTTCCCCTTTGGGATGATGATCGACTACCACCAGAAACAACAGCAGCAGCAGCAACAGCAGGCGTACCGCTCAAGGATCCTCCGGAGGAATCCCGGTTAGAAGAGGACTCCTCAGTCTTGCCAGTGACATGGCCTACAGAACTGCTGACATTCCTGACTGAGGAGGAAGCTTGGGTACAAGAGGAAGAAAGGATTTAGGTGTCAGTGGACTGCTTACGCTCTAACCCAAAGTTTCACAACTTGACACTGAATTCTAATGAATGTGCTGCAGGTGACGTATAAGGGAGGATGTTCCTAGGTGGTTAACGTCCTTACCCCTACTTATTACAGATTGTCAGAGGCAACACAGGGCTTGACACCTGTTGTCCGGATTTGTAGAGAAATAATTCCACACCGAAGAGGTGGCTGTTTTTGGTATTTTGCCCAGGCATAACAATGGGCTTATTCATCCAATGGACAAAAGGTGTTCCCCCCAATGCCTGATCAGAATCCCCATTGTCAACTTCCTCCTCAGCGCCAGCAACACCCATATCCTCATCCTGGTGTACTTCAACAGTGACATCTTCAATTTGAATATCAGGAACTGGACTGTGGGTGCTACTTGCAGCACTTGTAGAAGGCGTGAAAATAGTGGAAGGAGCAACCTCTTACCGTCCAGTGTTGGGAAGGTCAGGAATCGCAACCGCCGACACACTTGGTCTCTACTTGGGGATTTGTAATACCATCTTAGAACGCACAGTTCTTTGCTGTACATTTTCCAGCTTAACTCTTATAATTTTTCTAGCAGGAGGATGAGGGCTTCCATCGTCATGTGAAGCTGAACCATTAGTCATGAACATAGGCCAGTGCCTTAGCCGTTCCTTGCCACTCCGTGTCATAAATGGCATATTGGCAAGTTTACGTTTCTCCTCAGACCATTTAAATTTATTTTTTTGGGTCTTTTTACTGAACTTTGGCTTTTTGGATTTTACATACCCTCTACTATCACATTGGGCATTTCATCATCTATGTCCTGACTACTGGCAGCAGCTTCAGCACTAGGAGGAAGTGGTTCTTGATCTTTCCCTATTGTATCCTCCAAATTTTTGTTCTCCATTATTTTTCTGGAGTTATATAACAATATTTGGTACAGGAGAGTGTACCGCTACACCACACAGGGCAAACCCTGTGAAAATTATTTGGATTAAATATTAATAAACCCTTTATTTGGAGTAAATAATATACAGCACAGGACCGCACCACTGAACTTATATGGCAGCACCACTGGACTGGACTTAGACAGAATTATATGGACTTATATTGAATTATATGGCAGGATCACTGGACTTATACGCCAGTACCACTGGAGTTATAAGGCAGGATCACTGGAATTATACGGCAGGATCACTGGATCTATACGGCAGTACCACTGGACAAATATGGCAGTATCACTGGACATATACGGCAGTATCACTGGAATGGACTTATACGCCAGTACCACTGGCATTATACGGGGCAGGATCACTATACTTATACGCCAGTACCACTGGACACATACACAAGTATCAGCTGGAATTATACAGCAGGATCACTGGAATTATACGTCAGTATCACTGGATTTATACGGCAGTACCCCTGGACATATATGGCAGTATCAATGGATATATACGGCAATATCACTGGACATATACGGCAGTTCACTGGACTGGATTTATACGCCAGTACCCTTGGAATTATACGGCATGATCACTGGATTTATACACCAGTACCACTGGAATTATATGGCAGGATCACTGGAATTATACGGCAGGATCACTGGACCACTGGACTGGATTTATACCCCACTGGACTGGATTTATACACCAGTACCACTGGAATTATATGGCGGGATCACTAGAATTATATGGCAGGATCACTGAATTTATACGGCAGTACCGCTGGACATATATGGCAGTATCAATGGATATATACGGCAGTATCACTGGACATATACGGCAGTTCACTGGACTGGATTTATACGCCAGTACCCTTGGAATTATACGGCATGATCACTGGATTTATACACCAGTAGTACCACTGGAATTATATGGCAGGATCACTGGAATTATACGGCAGGATCACTGGAATTATATGGCAGGATCACTGGACTGGATTTATACCCCACTGGACCACTGCACTGGATTTATACACCAGTACCACTGGAATTATATGGCAGGATCACTAGAATTATATGGCAGGATCACTGAATTTATACGGCAGTACCGCTGGACATATACGGCAGTATCAATGGACATATATGGCAGTATCACTGGTCTGGACTTATACGCCAGTACCACTGGAATTATACGGCAGGATCACTGGACTTTTACACCAGTGCCACTGGAATTATATGGCAGGATCACTGGATTTATACGGCAGTACCACTGAACATATATGGCAGTATCAATGGACATATACGTCAGTATCACTGGACATATACGGCAGTACCACGTGACATATACAGCAGCACAGGGACACCACCACTGTGACTGGACTAATGCAGCACAACACACCAACACTGGACTGATGCAGCACAACACAGCACCACTGGACTGGACTTATACATCAGCACTGGACATATGGCAGCAGAGGACACCCCCACTGTAACTGGAGTGATGCAGCACAAGACACCACCTCTGGTCTGATGCAGCACAACACAGCACCACTGGACTGGACTTATACAGCAGTACTGGACATATGGCAGCAGAGGACACCACCACTGTGACTGGACTGATGCAGCACAAGACACTACCACTGAGGACGGAGACACGTCCTCTCTCTACACTCTCCAATGCCGGAGTGAAAATGGCGGGGACGCGCGGCTCCTTATATGGAATCCAAACCCCGTTAGAATCCTGACAGCTGGATGATGACGTTTTGCCTCGTTCTGGTTTCCGAGTCAGGCGAGAAAACCCGAGCTCTGATCTAGGCTCGGCTAGTGAAGTTTGGGGGGGTTTGTTTCTCTGAGAACTGAACCCGCTAATCTCTACCCAGAACCCACAGCTCTCTTAGGAGGCTGTATTAAGCCTTGGAGAGAGAGAGACATTGGAGTAGTTGCCCTAATATGTTTCTGTCATTTCAAACACTGTGCTAAATAAATGGCTGTTGAAAGCTGATTGGTTTGTTTGGGCAACTCCTCCACTTTTTCTCTCTCAGAGGGGTGACATAGTACATCTCCCCCATAGTCACTTATGAAAAAAACTAAAAAAATCAAAGTAACATTTGAACTACATCTAAGAAGACACAAAATCATATAAAGGAAAAGGAATGCCCATAGAATATTTACAAAAAACACAATTTAAAAATAATACAAGAAAAAGATTTCTGCATGTTTTTCAGGTGCAAACGAAAAGCACATTTACTCTAGCAGTATTAAACATAACAAAAACAATATTCCACTTGCAGAATCAACAGTAATGGCCTTTACTTTCCTGTAGATCAGCTCCGAGTATGGCTGGCTATACAGTAGCTGGTTTAGCTATCTTTAGAATCTATAACTGCATAGCACCATCTTGGTCAATTGTATAAAACAAAATATTTGAAGTTGTATGTTTCTGTTCTTGCAAATACAGAACTCTTTAGAGTTTCACAAAATGTAAATGAAACAAGAGTTATCTATATTTGCTGATCTTTGATCTGCGCCCTCCGGGAGGGACATTGGGAGGGGCGTGGTGAAGTAGTATTGGTCGGTGCTTGGAGGCATGGTTACACAAATACTGACATTATGAAGCAGGCGGCAGTGTCACCATCATCCATCTGTACCAACGACTTCACTCAGGCAGTGGGCAGCCAAGGCCGAGTGCCAGGTGCCTCCAAGAGACTTTCCCACTCTTTCCAATTGGCAGCATCCTGGCTATTCCTGTATAGTAAGTGTTATTCTTTCTTCTCTATTGCAAACAACAATAACTTCTCGAGTTTCTTTCAGCTGCAGACCTTGGGGCAGATGTATTAACCTGGACATGGCATAAGGAAGTGATAAACCAGTGATAAATGCAAGGTGATACACGCACCAGCCAATCAGATCCTAACTGTTAATTTACATATTGGAGCTGATTGGCTGGTGCGTGTATTACCTTGCACTTATCATCACTTCCTTATGCCTTATCCAGGTTAATACATCTGCCCCATGGTGTGATAAGAAGATGACAGTAAACGAATGTTCTCACAGCAAATCTATTATTATATAATTGGACCTTATTAGTTTAATTTTGTCATCACATAAAGTGGCAGGTATGTACTGTGCACATATGGTCTAACATGCATGGCGTGTGCCTGCCACTGCGTATTGATAACATGTGGTCTCGGCCCAAGAGTCCAATGTCCAAAGGCCTGCCAGATCATGCTACCAAAATGCATGACTCAGCAGGGGGTCCCGGTGTATGACCAAGCAGCTGGTCCTGGCAGCCAGGACCTTGGCAGCCTTCAGCCACTCAGCGATCCTCAACACTGCTCCCCTGGAAGGGTACCTGCTTTCATTAGGTGCAGTTCTGACTATTGGGGCACCTGTTCTTCAGTCCTGCAGCCTATCAGTCCCAGAAAGGACACTTCTCTCCACCTATATCAGCAACAGATCCCCACTAATAGCAGCAGAGCGGGAAGAGGAAGAACAGTGAGAGATAAGGCAAGATAAAGAATAGTGGGGACAGAAAGAAAGAAAGTGGGGAATACAAACAAAGTGAATAGAAGAAGGGGAAGAGTTTCAGAGGAAGAAAGCGTTAGACACTGAATAAAGAAGAGAGTAATGTAGTAAGGGGAGAGAAAGAGGAGAAACAATAGGGGCAAAGAGCTGAAGAGAGAAGCTGAAAGACGAATAGAGGAAAAAAACCAACCCTGGCCACGTTGGGATATTGATATGTCTTTTTAGTGATATTTTTCTATGAAAAAGGATGCTGAAACCCAGGGCTGCCATCAGAAATTGTGGGGCCCGGGACTGACAAAATAGACAGCCCCCCCCCTCCCCTGAAAAAAAGTTAAATAAAAATAAATATATATTAAAAATAAAAAATCGAATTTCTATGCAGACACGGAGCAACACCATTTTATACCCCTTGCACCATACCAAGTCCCCACAGTAATGCCCCTCACCATATTATGCCCCACAAAGTAATGCCCCTGACACCATATTATGGCCACACAATAATTATGCAACTACCTGTCACTTATCAGGGGTCTGCTCGTTGTCAGGGGATTCCTTTCTTCCCTCTCCCATTGCTGCTGCTGTCTGGAGGATCCGGGATACTCATGCAGCTGCCTGCCCACCTCCATCCCCGCTGTTCTGCTGCTGTCCTCCTGCAGCTCTGTATTGAAAACGTCCCTCCCAAAATGTCCGCCGCCTCAGAGGAGACATTTATTAAAGATACTAGAGGGCTCCTCTAGTATCTTGAATAACTGTCTCCTCTGTGGCGGTGGCCATTTTGGGAGGGACATTTTTAATACAGCTACTGGAGGGTCGGAGGACAGCGGCAGAACAGCGGGGACTACAGTGGAATTCCGGAGACGGCGGCGGGTGGGCAGGCGGCTGCATGAGCATCCCGGGCACTCCTCTCTCTGTCAGAGAGGTCGTGCCCGGGACAGCTGTGCCCCCAGCACCCCCCTGATGGCAGCCCTGCTGATACTCACCGAAAGTTACATGCTGATACAAGATTTAGGGGGTCTATGTACTAAACCTTGGAGAGAGATAAGTGGACATAGATAAAGTACCAGCCAATAAGCTCCTAACTACCATGTCACAGGCTGGGTTTAAAAATGACTTTTAGGAGCTGGTTGGTTGGTACTTTGGTAAATAGACCCCTCAGATGAGTTTTAAGCACTCCAGATAAGTGTGCAAATACTTATCCATTTCTAAAATTGTTTCACTTATTCTTTCCTGTTCCTGAAAATAGTTATAAGAATCAAAATTTAGACCCAAAAAATAAATAAATAAATAAATAAATAAATGAAGGTGGTTATACTGCATACCCCTAAGTACCACCACAAAAAGCACTGGTCTTCTTCCACTGAATTCTATACTACAATCTAGTGACCAGCAGGTAGCAGCAATGTGCTATTTAATAGAATATAAAACAAAACATTGGATACCATGGTAACCACAAAACACTGCATTAAAACAAGATGGGAGTTCATGGAGAGATCATGTCAAACAATATAAATTATGTGTTCTTTGGCTACATGTAAATATTGTTGATTTGTACACAATACCATTAACAACATAAAATAAATTAAAATAAATTAACTAAAAATATTATTATTTACCATCCATGTTAGTTAACATGACATTTTTCTACTCAGCTCATATACAAGTAAAGCTGATTAAAGAACTGTAACACATCTAACAATTTTTACCCGCAAGAATCTTGCAAGTAAACAACCTTGATAAATGTTTTTTTAATGCACCCTAGTTAACCCTTTTGTGAAGTGTATTAATATGGCTTGTAGGATAAGCTTTATTTGCTATTTCTGATTAATTTCTTCTATCCTGCAGTATATACACTATATTGTGTCTATATAGGTATATGTCTTTGAAGCAGCAATAGGACCATGGATACCTGAAATTTAGAAGAAGTACATAAGGTTTATAAAGTATGTCATACAGCAACAAGCAAATGAGGTTAGAAAGATATGTGTGCTCCTGTAGGAAGTACATAAGATCTCTCCAAGCATGTGTCCTCCAGCATCATATACAGTACTGTACATAATGTCTATACAGGTATATGTCCTACTGCAGCATGCACAGGAGATGCTCATAATGTCTACGTTGTTGGCACCTGCAGAATGATCACAATGTCGATAGGTGAAATGTCTCCATGTGGAGTGCTGACATTCTGCATGGAGCAGCCGAAAGAGGGTTAGGGTTAGCCTGCGGAAAGGAAGGTTAGAATTAGGCAATATGAGAGGGGATGGGGGTGGGTTAGGGTTAGACTACTGAATGGGAGGGCTAGCGTTAGGCACTAGGAGGAGAGTTAATAATGAACAGCCAGCCAGGATGGCTGCCTTACCTTTTGCATGCTCCTGATCATCTACATAAAAAAGTTTAATTTCCCCACAACGGACCTATGAATCATCATAAATATCCAAGAACTTACCTTTAACTTGTACTACTCTACATGGACATCTCATCAAAACCAACAGATTGCATTCCTGCGCTGTGATACACACTGGATTGAAATCTCTGCATCTCTCCACTGAGAAGTCCTTCAATTTGGAATCTACTGTACTCAGAATTGGAAATCCCAGACAAGGTACTGTGGACTACAACTTATCTTTGACTCTATCCAGCCCCTCACTTAGACATCATTCACCTCTGTGCTCTGAGCAACAAAAAACTCTGACTTCTTTCATTAATCAACTAATATACAGTATATTCAGGCTCTGAACTGCTGAAGGGTCACTGTTCATTTCAAATTGCAGGATCCCAGCCATTCCCCAGGACACATGTTATCACTGCCCCCACAAGAAATCTACTTCAAAACTTCAAAGGCCTCTCACACTAAGATTTTTCACACCTACACAATAGGAATTGGATTCTAACACCTTTCCACAAGACTGCTTTGTTCTGGAATAATTGACTAAATCAGCAACAGAAAAAGCAAAGTTATTTTATTTATCACTTGTTTCAAATATACCTATTGGACTATAGAGCAGCAATAGGTTATAGAAACAATGATTATAGCGATTACAATCCAAGATGGTGCTGCAGATAGCTGCCTCGGTGCTATGCAGCTCAGCCAAAATACCTGTTTCCCTTTGTTTTCCCCTGCCCTTGTCTACCTCACCGGTGACCAAATACAGCAGGGAAGCCCTCCTAAGTTGGATCGCTCCCGCGGTGCTTATCCCATGTTCGGGCCCATTGGCGGGTGGATCAGCAGCCCCAAAAAGAGAATGTCAGAGGTCCTCATATTGGCAATAGTAGAAGGATCTGGGCTCAGAGGAGAGGCTATCGCGCAGGTGCCCTAGTGAGGTGGCGGCAGCGAGGGCACTGGTCTGTACTACCCGTGATCCTGCTCTCGAATGTGCACTCACTGGCAAACAAGTTTGGCGAAATGTCCCTCCTTCTGGGCAGAGCAGGGTCAGGCATTACATTGTTGTCCATCCTCTGCTTTACGGAGATGTGGCTGGTGACCATATTGCAGATGATCCAATGTCTCTGCTGGGCTTCGGTCTCTTAAGGGCCGATCGCTCCAAGGTTCTCTTAGGAAAAACAAAGGGTGGTGGCATGAGCTTCTACATCAACGGACAATGTCACAATCCTAGCAAATCATATAGGCCTCACCTGAAGATGCAACGTATCAACTGCAACCCCTTCTATTCCCACCAGGAATTTTCCTCAATTGTCCTTGTGGGAGTGTACATCCCCCCCTTGCCTGCATGAACGAAGCCCTGCACCACCTGGCTGTATGCATATTCGACATAGAACAAAAACACCCAGACTCTCTGCTTATAGTGCTGGGAGACTTCAACAGAACTAACCTGAGCAAGGAGCTACCTAAGTACAAACAACAAGTCATGTGTCCCACTAGGGAAGGGCACACCCTTGACCACTGCTGCACTACCCTCAAGTCTGCCTTCCAGTCTATCCCACGTGCTGTACTCGGCCTATCTGACCACTTCCTCATCCACCTACACCCTACCTAGACACAGAAGCTGAGAGTGGTTAAGCCTGTCATCAAGACTGTTAAGAAATGAACTAACGAAGCTAAGATGAAGCTCCAGGCCTGTTTCGACTGCATGGAATGGGGGGTCCTCAAAGCCTCGGCAACCGACCTGAACGATCTGAAAGACACTGTCACATCCTACATAAGCTAATGTGAGGACATATGTGTATCAACCAAGACTTACCGCATTAACAACAACAACAAGCCCTGGTTCAACACCCAGCTCAGGTAACTGCATTGGGCCAAAGAGGAGGCCTATAGAAGCAGTGACTGAGCACTATACAACCAAACTAGGAATTCTCTAACTAAAGAAATCAGCCTAGCAAAAAAGCAGTTCTCAGATAAGCTGACAAACGATCTCTCCACCAATGACCCCGTATCTGTATGGAAAGGAATGCAATCCATAACCAACTACAAGAAAACATTGAAGTCCATCACCATGCACCAAGACCTAGCAGACCAGCTGAACCACTTTTATTGCAGGTTCACAAAAGAAGTTCCCTGTGACCCAAACAATCACCTCTACAAAGCCCGAACACCGACAGCCAACTCCAGGCACTGCGAGTCGCCCAAGAAGAGGTGGAGGCACTGTTCAAAAGAGCCAAACCCAGGAAAGCTCTGGGTCCTGACAGAGTGTCATCATCTGCCCTGAGAGCATGTGCGGGTCAGCTCGCCCCCATATTCACCAAGATCTTCAACAAATCGCTGGAGCTACAGAAAGTCCCTTCCTGCCTAAAAAGGTCCACTATCGTCCCGGTCCCCAAGAAACCCTCTATCGAGAACCTGAACGACTACAGGCCGATAGCACTGATGTCTGTGGTCATGAAAACGTTTGAGCGTCTGGTTTTGAATCACCTAAAAACTGTGACTGGTCCCCAACTGGACCTCCTACAGTTCGCCTATAGACCAAATTGGTGTGTCAACCTGGGCCTGCACTACATGATACAGCACCTAGACATTCTCTGTACCTAGGTAAAGGTCCTGTTTGTCGATTTCAACTCAGCCTTCAATACAATCGTCCCCAGCATCCTCCACACCAAATATCTTTAACTAGGGGTCCCTGAAGCTACCTGTTCCTTAATGGTAGACTTCCTGACGGATAGGACACAGATGGTGAAATCGGGGGAATTCACCTCTCAAGGGAGGTCCATTAGTACAGGCTCCCCTCAGGGCTGTGTCCTCTCACCCCTGCTATTCTCCCTGTACACAAATGACTGCACCTCAGAGGCGCAATCAGTAAAGATCATCAAATTCGCTGACGACACCACCGTCATCGGCCTCATCAAGGACGGGGATGATTCGGCCTATGGGGGTAATTCAGAGCTGATCGCAGCAGCAAATTTGTTTGCAGTTGGGCAAAACCATGGGGGTAATTCTGAGTTGATCACAGCAGGAATTTTGTTAGCAATTGGGCAAAACCATGTGCACTGCAGGGGAGGCAGATATAACATGTGCAGAGAGAGTTAGATTTGGGTGGGTTATTTTGTTTCTGTGCAGGGTAAATACTGGCTGCTTTATTTTTACGATGCAATTTAGATTGCAGATTGAACACACCCCACCCAAATCTAACTCTCTCTGCACATGTTATATCTGCCTCCCCTGCAGTGCACATGGTTTTGCAAAATTGCTAACAAAATTCCTGCTGCGATCAACTCAGAATTACCCCCCATGTGCACTGCAGGTTTGGCAGATATAACATTTGCAGAAAGAGTTAGATTTGGGTGGGTTATTTTGTTTCTGTGCAGGGTAAATACTGGCTTCTTTATTTGTACACTGAAATTTAGATTTCAGTTTGAACACACCACACCCAAATCTAACTCGGTCTGCACATGTTATATCTGCCCCCACTGCAGTGCACATGGTTTTGCCCAACTGCTAACAAATTTGCTGCTGCGATCAACTCTGATTTAGGTCCAATAAATGGGAAGTAGACTGGTTGGCCCAGTGGTGCAGCCACAAAAACCTTGAGCTCAACCCCCTCAAAACTGTCGAGATAATAGTGGACTTCAGAAAGATGTCAGCTAGTGCACCTCTGTATGATTGCTGACAGTGTGGTATCGCTAGTGGACTACTTCAAGTTCCTTGGGACCACAATCTCCCGGGACCTTAAATGGGGGTCGAACGCTGACGCCACTGTCAGGAAATCGCAGCAGAGGTTGTTCTTCCTCAGGCAACTAAGGAAGTTCAACATCCCACAGAAGCTTCTGCTCCTCTTCTACTCCAGTCCAGTACTGTGCTCCTCGATATTGGTATGGTATGGCTCCGCCAGCGTGAGGGACAGATGCAGGCTCCAAAAGGTGGACAGAATCGCAGAGAAGATCATCGGGGTCGACCTTCCCTCAGTCCAGGACCTGTTCCTGCCCAGAGCTAAAAAGCAGGCAATAAAGATAGTAAAGGACCATCTACACCCCAGCCACAGCAAGTTTGACTTGCTTCCTTCAGGCAGTCATTACAGTGCCATCCCCGCTGGGTCCACCAGAAGCCTCAAAAGTTTCTTTCTTTCCACCTGCTGACTTCCTGAACATTGACTAGATGTACATGTAACTCTCTTGTGTCCCTACGGTATACTTTTCTGTCTGACTTTACTTGCCCCCCCGACCTGCTTATATGTTACCTACTTGGCTGTTGTATAGCAAACCAAAGACAAATTCCTAGTATACGCAAGTATACCTGGCCAATAAAGCGGATTCTGATTCTGATTAAGGTTAGGCTATGGAAGTGGAGGATTAGTGTTAGGCACTAGATGAAGGGTTATGTATAGACCACAGGAGGGGTGGTTAAGTACAGGCTCTAGGGAGTAAGATAGGGGTTAGGGTTAGAGGCTAGGGATACTAACCATCAGAAGCAACAATGAATATATCACCACTGGTAACAGAAGACACAATTGGAGCCTCCGAACCTGGTAAGCCACCTCTAAACCACCAAGAAAGTTTTATCGACATTTCATCACCCTTGCAAAAGTATAAGTTGTGCCCGGGCAATGAAGAACGCAACAATCATTGTCACCAGTGGAGTGTTTGCAAACAATCACAAGTGGTTTACTAGTTTTGTCAACCATCATCTTTATCATTGTTGGGGATAAGGGGTATATGTGGTATAAACACAGTCTCACCTGAACCAGATCCCATTATAATATCTGCCTCAGTTAGGTTCCCCGGCAGTCAGTTTTAGTTGGGTTGCTTTCAGCTGATGGCCTTAGTCTAGCATGCTTAGCTTTGGTGGAAATCTTGGACAGATTCAATCTCTTTTGAGATGGCATTATTGTACCACTATAATAAACAGTACACTGATAACCAACAATTCACAGTTTTCTATTTTTTATGTAAAGAAATCTCACATCCAGTCTAAGGTCACTTTAGTCAAACAAATATTATCTTGTAGATCCCAAATCTATTGCTACATAGGGCTGTATTCAATAACTGTCGGAAGCTGCTGTCTTGTCGGAAAGATGCAGCTTCCAATAGAAATAGGTTGGAAGGGGTTCTGACCCTATTCAATAGGGGCTGATTTTTTCCGACAAGTCGAGAATTCCTGACTTGTCGGAAAACACGTGAATCGGTGGAATAGCCGCAGATCCACGTGCTTCTGTCAGAAATAGGGCCAAATCAGACAGGTTTTGGCCCCCTTTCCGACAAACTCAATACGACTTGAAAACAAGTCGGATTGAGGTGAAAAGTCAAGCGGTGCTATGGGCCACGGGGGGAGCAGAGATCAGCGGCTGCCGGGGGGAAATGTCTGCGGCAGCGGGGGAGCCACCGCAGCCATGTCCCGTCCCCCCCCGCTGGCTGGCGATCTCTGCCCCCCGCGGCCCAGCTTACCCCCGCCGCCATCCTGCTCACGACCTCCTCTATCTGCACTCCTGGCCGCTGCTGTCAGCACATCCACAGCTGCTGACAGCAGCGGCCTTCCATTGAATAGGGGTTGTCGGATCCATTCCGACAACTGCATGTCGGAATGGAGCGGACTTTTATTGAATATACCCCTTAACCTACAATAACACTGGAAGGTTGCAAGTAACATGACCAGTGACTGTAGGATTGACATGTACAGTATACTGCAACTTCAGGAGTCAAGATAAGCTGCCTGATTAGTGATGTTATACAGTCGTATTATCCTGCAAATAGATCTTGATAGAGATATAAATACATATATAACTGTTCATGTTCGGGTATGCGATGTATATATATAATATATATATATATATATATATATATATATATATAGACAAAAACAAAGGTTCTCTTGGGGAGCTTAACCACCACAGATATACTTATATTATTATAAAATAATTTATTAAAAAACATGTTACATACAAACTTTTATAACATGAATCACAAGATCACACATGTCACTTGAGCAATACATTCATTTCTGATTATCTGTTATATATGATGTTTTCAATCATTAGATGGAATACTTATTCCTCAGCATGAGAAAGTATGTATGATCTGTTCACTGTTTTTACGGAAATGCACAATCGTTGAAAACCAACGCGTTTCGTCCCTTAGGACTTCATCAGGGGTGCAAATCAAAGAATGGGTTCACCAAAGAAAATACAGACAGAACATGAATTCACTGAGAGTGTATTCCTGTAGAAACTCAACAGACCATCAAATTATGGGTGTTGGCCGAAGTACATCAATAGTGCATCCGTGTATTTCCAGAAACTTCTATATTGATTTCACAAAATGGCAATTCGGATGGAATCAGGAGATATTATCCGATCATACCCTGGCGTGTTGTCTCAAGGTCCACCTCACAGCTATATACATATACACTGCTCAAAAAAATAAAGGGAACACTTAAACAACACATCCTAGATCTGAATGAATGAAATATTCTTATTAAATACTTTGTTCTTTACATAGTTGAATGTGCTGACAACAAAATCACACAAAAATTATCAATGGAAATCAAATTTATTAACCCATGGAGGTCTGGATTTGGAGTCATACTCAAAATTAAAGTGGAAAAACACATTACAGGCTGATCCAACTTTGATGTAATGTCCTTAAAACAAGTCAAAATGAGGCTCAGTAGTGTGTGTGGCCTCCACGTGCCTGTATGACCTCCTTACAATGCCTGGGCATGCTCCTAAAGAGGTGGCGGATGGTCTCCTGAGGGATCTCCTCCCAGACCTGGACTAAAGCATCCGCCAACTCCTGGACAGTCTGTGGTGCAACGCCACGTTGGTGGATGGAGTGAGACATGATGTCCCAGATGTGCTCAATTGGATTCAGGTCTGGGGAACGGAAAGGCCAGTCCATAACATCAATGCCTTCGTCTTGCAGGAACTGCTGACACACTCCAGCCACATGAGGTCTAGCATTGTCTTGCATTAGGAGGAACCCAGGGCCAACCGCACCAGCATATGGTCTCACAAGGGGTCTGAGGTTCTCATCTCGGTACCTAATGGCAGTCAGGCTACCTCTGGCGAGCACATGGAGGGCTGTGCGGCCCCCCACAAAAATGCCACCCCACACCATTACTGACGCACTGCCAAACCGGTCATGCTGGAGGATGTTGCAGGCAGCAGAACATTCTCTTTGGCGTCTCCAGACTCTGTCACGTCTGTCACATGTGCTCAGTGAGAACCTGCTTTCATCTGTGAAGAGCACAGGGCACCAGTGGCGAATTTGACACTCTCGGTGTTCTCTTGCAAATGTCAAACGTCCTGCACGGTGTTGGGCTGTAAGCACAACCCCCACCTGTGGACGTCGGGCCCTCATACCACCCTCATGGAGTCTGTTTCTGATCATTTGAGTAGACACATGCACATTTGTGGCTTGCTGGAGGTCATTTTGCAGGGCTCTGGCAGTGCTCCTCCTGTTCCTCCTTGCAGAAAGGCGGAGGTAGCGGTCCTGCTGCTGGGTTGTTGCTCTCCTATGGCCTCCTCCACGTCTCCTGATGTAGCGCCTCCATGCTCTGGACACTACGCTGACAGACACAGCAAACCTTCTTGCCACAGCTCGCGTTGATGTGCCATGCTGGATGAGCTGCACTACCTGAGCCACTTGTGTGGATTGTAGACTCTGTGTCATGCTACCACTAGAGTGAAAGCACCGCCAGCTTTCAAAAGTGACCAAAACATCAGCCAGAAAGCATAGGAGCTGAGAAGTGGTCTGTGGTCACCACCTGCAGAACAACTCCTTTATTGGGGGTGTCTTGCTAATTGCCTATAATTTCCACCTGTTGT
Source organism: Pseudophryne corroboree (assembly GCF_028390025.1). NCBI lineage: Eukaryota > Metazoa > Chordata > Amphibia > Anura > Myobatrachidae > Pseudophryne > Pseudophryne corroboree. Next base: position 1,017,268,213 of record NC_086444.1, on the reverse strand, counting down.
CTATTCCATTTGCACAACAGCATGTGAAATTGATTGTCAATCAGTGTTGCTTCCTAAGTGGACAGTTTGATTTCACAGAAGTGTGATTGACTTGGAGTTACATTGTGTTGTTTAAGTGTTCCCTTTATTTTTTTGAGCAGTGTATAAAGAAAAAGATCTCAAAAGAGTTATAATACATTCAATATGCCCATATCTCCAACCACCTAACTAGTCAAAAATTCATCACCATCATGTATAAAAAGAATTTTTATTATAAAATGAGCAACAAATCAATTGACATTGTTTTAATGTCTATGACGCAATTACATAAAAATAATGGCCATACATAAAACAGTTTAAATCAAAATCATTTGGTAGTGATAATTACAGTATTTGACAGAATTCCTCTTTGAAGTTATCAGTAGTATTGGTTGAACCCACGATGCATCCAACGCGTTTCATCCATAGGACTTCATCAGAGGTTAACCATCAATATCTTGCATAAAAGATGTTCATTACTGATACTTTTCAATATAGCGGATTGAACAATGGGAAGATGTATAATTACTGTCCACCAAATTGGATATCAGTATAGCTTCTTCAGCAAATATCAACAAAGTAAAACAATGCAGATTGCTGTGGTAATGTTTCTCAATGAAACAGATTCTCCTGACAGCAGTAATCTCCTACTGCACTAATAAGTGGTGTTGGGGTAGCAGCCATATATATATGTTTTGCCGTCTCTCTTATTACATGTACCCTCCACCGGGATGCGGTGAAGATGTCGGCCATCAGAATTCTGGCAGTTGTAAATTTGTAATGTCGATGCCGGAATGCCATCAGCCGTCAGAATGCAGGCGCCGGAATCCTAACAGGGTCGGGAGACTGACACTGGAGTCCCATCAGCTGGCATCCTGGATGGGTTAGGGCCGGGGGGTGGGTAGGTTTTGGCATCACCCAGGTGGGGTTAAGGTTTTGCTGCATGGGGGGGGGGGTTAGAGTTAGGCTGCTGGGAGGGCAGGTTAGGCACCACCTGATAGGTTTAGGTACTAAGGGAGGAGAGTTAGGGTTAGGCTGTGGAAAGAGAGGGTTAGGGGGGGGGGGAATGGTGATCCTCCCCCTGTCAGATTTTAGACTATTCTGACTGCCGGCATCCCCTCAGCCAGGATATAATACTGAATCCCCCATAACTTAATGTGAAATCCTCTCAACTTATTTATATTGTTTGTGTAGGACATCTAACAGCTTTCTATGTGATTACAGAGACTACAGACAGAGCTGGAATAACAACAGTGCAGTGTGAGCGTTTGCCCCAGCACCACCACAAATACGGGGCCCCCCACACTCTGTGGCATATGTGAACTGAGGGCACTGCAGTGTGTTTAACACATTTGTGGTGCTGGGATATATTTACACATTATACTTTCTAAAAACTTCTCCAGCATATCATACTGACAAGTTTATTGCTAGTGGCTCCCCTAAGTTAGTTGCCAAGTGGCCCCCACAAACCCTAATCCAGCACTTTATTTCAAAATATTAAATAAAGACGTTTCAATGAAAAAGTTGGGTGATTCCGCATTCAAATTCATATTAAAAGTGTAATATTTATATGAATTTTAATTACCTGAGTTTAGATTTTACAAAGGAGAAAAAATAAAGCAATTTTTGTGGGACACTCTTGTGTGAAGATTACGGCCCTCATTCCGAGTTGTTCGCTCGGTATTTTTCATCGCATCGCAGTGAAAATCCGCTTAGTACGCATGCGCAATGTTCGCACTGCGACTGCGCCAAGTAACTTTACTATGAAGAAAGTAATTTTACTCACGGCTTTTTCTTCGCTCCGGCGATCGTAATGTGATTGACAGGAAATGGGTGTTACTGGGCGGAAACACGGCGTTTCAGGGGCGTGTGGCTGAAAACGCTACCGTTTCCGGAAAAAACGCAGGAGTGGCCGGGGAAACGGTGGGAGTGCCTGGGCGAACGCTGGGTGTGTTTGTGACGTCAACCAGGAACGACAAGCACTGAACTGATCGCACAGGCAGAGTAAGTCTGGAGCTACTCAGAAACTGCTAAGTAGTTAGTAATCGCAATATTGCGAATACATCGGTCGCAATTTTAAGAAGCTAAGATTCACTCCCAGTAGGCGGCGGCTTAGCGTGTGTAACTCTGCTAAATTCGCCTTGCGACCGATCAACTCGGAATGAGGGCCTACATTTGAAAGATAACATGTTCTAGATCTAATTTGAAGTGAATGAGTACTTAGGGGGTTATTCAGAGATGAATGTAGAACGCTGCATACGCAGCTAGATCTGTGTTCATTTCTGCACATGCTGAGGGCCACCCAGCACAGGGCAAGACCACCCAGCATGTGTGGGGCCGTCTCGCGATGTATCTGCAATCTAAATGCATCAGATGTAATGTTGACCCATGGCAGCGCAGCCTTGCTGATGTGACATCACGTAGCAGCCCCCAGTGGCAAACGCAGGATTTGCATGGGGGGGTTTCCAGAACTGGGCGGTGCCAATCACGGGGTGGGGACTGAGGTGACCCAGTATATGCTGGGTCCGTAAAACTAGTGTGTCTGTGTGTGTGTGTGTGTGTGTGTATATATATATATATATATACATATATCTACACACACACACACACACACACACACACACACACACACACACACACACACATATACACATAGCATATTAAACATGCATATCTATATATATATATATCCATGGAAGTCCTGCACTCACGTCCGTATATCATCAACTATGGGGTGCACCCAGTAGAATCCACAGAATCCCTGTAGATCAACATATGTAGCCGTAGTTCCAGTTTCCTGGGGGGCACTCTCCTTTAAACATCATCACACGAATTTTCTTAATCCATAATAGGCTTTATTCGGTCTCACAATTGGCTTTATTAAGTCGACGTTTCGGCTCTATCAATAGAGCCTTTATCAAGACAAGCCTTGCAAACAATTTTATAGTCAAGTGGTCATAACCTATACAAATAACAAATACATGAAATGAATAAATACAATCAGTCTCACGGGCCCAATCAGAGAATCACCATAATTGTGCCAACCATATAGTCCATAAAGGAAGAGAGTGTGTCAAACAGTAATAGTACCAACAGGTAGGGGGTGTCCAATGGAAACATCTCTCTTTTATAAAGGGGTATCCAGTGCAAAGAGTATCTATTCACCCAACCATCGTGTGCCGCCAGAAGTCATATCAGTATTCACATTAACATAGAGGCGTACTTACTAGAATGAGTATAACTCAACAAAACAACACTGAGGGTGGATTCTCGGTCACTCCAGCATCTTAACCTGTTAATGAAACAACAAGTACTCTATAGCAATTTCCTAATGACGTACGAAAATATTGCCAAAAATCACCTATATCAAATGGTGATTTCCACTTACTTCATATAAATAGGGAAGATATCCTGGATAACTATCCATATAGAAACACCTTGGTCAATAAACCTCTGCAGAAAAGAGTAAAGTGGGGTATGCCATAAGACAAATGTCCCATCTTAATCAAAGAAAGACCTCAATCCTCATAAAAAGGTCTGTTATACACCAAAATGTCTCTTACCCCTGGAGGTCACAAATCCACGTCCATTCAGTGTGGCTGCCTATCGACCAATGCACACAGCATGCCTTATAACCATATTCAACCGGAAGTGCCATCGCCCCCACAGTGTTAACATTTCACCTCGTATTTCCACTTTGTGTAACTTTCAAAGTCCTCAATAATCTCCGCTGTACCCGCCGTCACCTCTCCACACGCACGCCGTCCGGACTGGCAGCAAAACGTGTCTTCCTTTAGTCTTTGGTGAGTTTGAAGATATTGTGCAGTGTGGAGAGGTGACGGCGGGTACAGCGGAGATTATTGAGGACTTTGAAAGTTACACAAAGTGGAAATACGAGGTGAAGTGTTAACACTGTGGGGGCGATGGCACTTCCGGTTGAATATGGTTATAAGGCATGCTGTGTGCATTGGTCGATAGGCAGCCACACTGAATGGACGTGGATTTGTGACCTCCAGGGGTAAGAGACATTTTGGTGTATAACAGACCTTTTTATGAGGATTGAGGTCTTTCTTTGATTAAGATGGGACATTTGTCTTATGGCATACCCCACTTTACTCTTTTCTGCAGAGGTTTATTGACCAAGGTGTTTCTATATGGATAGTTATCCAGGATATCTTCCCTATTTATATGAAGTAAGTGGAAATCACCATTTGATATAGGTGATTTTTGGCAATATTTTCGTACGTCATTAGGAAATTGCTATAGAGTACTTGTTGTTTCATTAACAGGTTAAGATGCTGGAGTGACCGAGAATCCACCCTCAGTGTTGTTTTGTTGAGTTATACTCATTCTAGTAAGTACGCCTCTATGTTAATGTGAATACTGATATGACTTCTGGCGGCACACGATGGTTGGGTGAATAGATACTCTTTGCACTGGATACCCCTTTATAAAAGAGAGATGTTTCCATTGGACACCCCCTACCTGTTGGTACTATTACTGTTTGACACACTCTCTTCCTTTATGGACTATATGGTTGGCACAATTATGGTGATTCTCTGATTGGGCCCGTGAGACTGATTGTATTTATTCATTTCATGTATTTGTTATTTGTATAGGTTATGACCACTTGACTATAAAATTGTTTGCAAGGCTTGTCTTGATAAAGGCTCTATTGATAGAGCCGAAACGTCGACTTAATAAAGCCAATTGTGAGACCGAATAAAGCCTATTATGGATTAAGAAAATTCGTGTGATGATGTTTAAAGGAGAGTGCCCTCCAGGAAACTGGAACTACGGCTATATATATATATATATATATATATATATATATATGTACACACACATACAGTACACATATATATACACATGTGTATATATATATATATCTATCATGTGTGTGTGTGTGTGTGTGTGTATGTATGCAGTGGCGGATCTTGCCACGGGCAAGCAGGACTTTTGCCCGGGGCGCCGCCTTCCGGAGGGCGCCGGCGCCATCCGGAGGGCGCCGCACCATGGCAAGATCCTCCACTGTCAGTGTGCGCCCCAGCAGTGTCCCCCCGCTGTGCCCCCCCTCCCGCTGTGAGAAGGGAACCAGACGCTATGCGTCTGGTTTCCCTTCGTGGCGCTGGTCCTCCCCCGCTCTGAAGGGAATCAGACGCTAAGCGTCTAGTTTCCCTTCATGGAGAGGACCTTTGGTGTGCGGTGTGCGATGACGTCATCGCGCACCGCACAGCATTGTGGCATAGACGCTAGGGCTCATAATTGACCTCTAGCACTTATGCTGTGCTATGGGAGAGACGTCATGACTGACGTCTCTCCCATAGATCCGAGGAGAAGAGCGGCGCCGGTCTGCAGGGTCTGGAAACAGGAGCGGGGTACAGTAAGTATAATTTTTTTTTCTTTTTTTTTCCAGCAGCGCTACAAATGGGGGGCGTGACTGACCACGCCCCCATGTTAAGCCACACCCCTAAATTTTGCCCGGGGCGCCGAAAGGGCAAGAACCGGCCCTGTATGTATGTATATACATGTGTGTATATATGTATGCACATGGATATGTATGTACTATAATTAAAATAAAGTAAACTTTTATGTACTTACAAGTGCCACCAGGAAGTCAGCAGGCTGCAGAGGACGCTAGACAGCCATTAATAATACTCATGCAGCTAAAAAAAAAAAAAAAAAAATTTTTTTTTTTTTAGTGGAGGGGGGTTTCTGGGTGCTCGGAAACCCCCCCTGGGTGCGCCACTGGCCCCCAAAAATTGTCCCGACCCACCTCTGTTTTTCCGGCACTGCCCCTGCAACCCCGAAACTCCACCCCCGCAACAGCCTCACCTGTCAATCACATTGCGGTCGCATACATCGGGGATGCGACTGAAATGTGTATGGCTACGCAGCCACTAATGAGCCAAGTGGTTTTTATCTGCCGTCAAATTCTATGTTTTCATATAACTATAAGGACCTTTTATACTGTCTTTTCTTGCGCTCTCTCATCAGGCACTCCATTTCTCCTGCACTGTTATTGCCAACAGGACAACAGTTCTATCAACAAACCAATATAGAAGCATCTTCTACTTATCCTTTTTCTTTTCAGGCAGTTCCCAGGCTCTTTCATCTCACTGTGCACTGCCAGCAGAAGCAGGACACTTACAGTACAGTACATAGCAATGATTTTTTTTCTCTACTATTATGTCAGAAGAACCTAAATTATAAACTAAGTCAGCTGGTTGCAACTCTGCTACGTGCTAAGTCGATGTGTTTGTATGTTGTGTAGCTGGGAAAACATTCCTGAGAAAAGTTTGATCTCTCTTCTCAGTACAGTCTTGTAATGAACTTCGCAGTTAATATTCATTTTGGGATAGCTGTTTGACTGGAAGCATTATATAGGTTGAATATTCAGAATACGGTAGCAATATATTTTTATTACTGCTGGCATTTATGTGATTTCTTTTATCTATCCATTTCCTGGGACACCATGTTAAATAATGAATTGATTTTATTCATACCAAAAGGGCCATATTCAATTAGCAGTGATAACGGACTTTTCACGTGAAAAGTCCGGTTTTCGGGTGAAAAACCGGACTTTTCACGTGAAATGCAATTACAGCCTATTCAATTATCCTGGAAAATTTATCGGTGATCATGTTTTCACTAATTTCACTTCACCTTCTCTGAAGCAGGTGAAAAGTTGGGAAAAGTCACTATTTTAAGGTAAAAATGTTTGGATATGGTACAGAACTCCTGGGACACCCCCCTTTATGACTAATTAGGCACGTTGAAGTTTTTAATTATTTTTAATTGGCCAATAATGACATGTCATTTTTGGGGTGAAAAAGTAAAAAGTGATGGAAATTGGGGTTCAAGGTATGGGACAGGTATATTGGGGTGCTTTATGAGTGGGACAGGTGTTTTTTAGGCTTGTAGATGGGAGTAATCGGTCTGTTTCCACTTTTTTTTAAAGTACCCTAAAATGACCCAAATATATACTTATACCCATTTTCATGTACCCCAAATTTAATGAGAGCATTTATTTTGCTCAAAAAAACTTGCTTTCTATCATTTTTTTGCATTTAAAAAAAATGCATATAACCGCCATTTCACACAATTTAAGTCCCCAAAAACTCTCTAATGTGATCTCTAACACACTTCTCTTCTGTTTTCCTGTTAGTTTAGCATTTTTTGGGGTACAGGCTGATTTTCCCATTTTCACCTGCACTTTTCACTGCAAGAATTTTCACGTGAAACCCGGTCGGAATTGAATAGGTCGAAAAATGGAGCGTTTTCGCTGCAATTTTCAACAGATTGCCGCGAAAAAATTTCGGGCGAAAAATTGCCGCGAATTTGCGAAAAATTGAAAAACGGAGCATTTTCGCGGCAATTTTCGGCCGATTGCCGCGAAAAATTGCCGCGAATTTGCGGATAATTGAATACCCTAGTAAGTGTCTTATGATAACTGTCTCTAACACCAGGACTAGCTGATGTAATTGAAATGATCATTACAATTACTGACATTTGGATTTATTGTGATTATATTACAGTATGTTGAATGATCAGGGTCTGTGTATCTGGCATACACTAAATCGCACAATATATTTAATTCAATTTCTTTTTGATTATTAGTTTGTCTGGAAATTACAGTACGGTGGACGAGTATTCAACAACAATGTTGAATGTGAACTTATATAGCTCTACATTGAAGATCCCCAGTTTCCAGAATCTTTTCTGTGAAAATCACATATTAATTACTATATTGAATTATATGATTGAACAACTGAGCAGATCACCAACCTATTGTTGCTTATACCTTTGCATAATATATACTGTAAATGTCTTATTTTTGCCACACAGTAAATAAATCTCATCTCATACAGTACTGTATATGCATATCAGCTAGGTAGCAACACTGCTGAATCTTTTATTTGTATAACTGTGTCTATGTGTTTGTCTATGTCTTCATTCATTTTGTAGTGCAAGTACAATTAATATAATTTAGATTTGAAATTAAATATTGTTGTGTTCCACAAAATGTTATTTTTTCTCCTTTGTAAAATATGATGTACAGAGAAATAAAGAATGGGCGTGTGATTATACTGCTTACTTCTATAGATCATAATACTATATAACTTATTATATAATGTGATTCCACAATTACTACTACATCCTGCTGGCACATAAACATCAAATTAGTCATTAGTAGGATTTAGGATGTAAAAGGTTGATTTATCAATATAGGGATTAAATGCATGTAACAGAATAGTAAATCTGCTGACACATTTTTTACGTCTGTTGTGACACCAGATCACACCAAACTCTTAGTGTAATTAGAGACCAGACATCTTTGTATTTTGGCTGCATAACAACCTGCCAACATGGATTAAAGTAAGCGTTGTAAATTCTATATTTTCTGGTGCATGACCTCACTTACAACAGGTGCCTGTCCATTGTGCAATGCTTTTTGCATACTTTTCCGTAAAAACATATCATGTATCAAATTCAGGTATACTGATATTAATGGTGTAAAATGAAAATAACATACAAATTTATCTTATGCGGTATTAAATGAGGATTGCACATGCCATAACAGCTGCCAATTTATTATCTTTGAGAAAGGACAGTGGCTGTGTATCGGGGGGAGTTGTCTATATGAACCTTTTATAAGTCGGTCAAGAAAGATTTTAATTTTGTTCATACAGCTTTTTCACGCTTTATATTTTAAAGCAACATTTATAGATGTAGAGATTCAGAATTTAATGCTTGCCAACATTCAAGTGTAATAATAATAATAATAATAATAATAATAATAATAGTTATATAACACTTTTCTCCTAATTGGCCTCAAAGTGATTTACATTTGCCTTTACAGCACAAAAAAAAGGACATTAGTGAAATTCTGAGTAAACAGGAAAGCCTTGAGTCTATTTTTTAAGGATTCTAGAGTGGAGGCTTCTCGAACTGTACAGGGAAGAGAGTTCCATAGAATGTGAGCCACAAAGCTGAAAGCTCGACCCCCAGATGAATCATGAGAATCTGGGTACTTTTAATAGTCCTTCATCAACAGATCGCAGTAATAGAGTGGTACAGTAAGGGGTCAGAATCTGCTTCAAGTAGATTAGGCCCTGGTCATGTAGGGCTCTGAAAGTCAGAAACTCAATCTTGAAATTGATTCACCATATTATAGGCAACCAGTGAAGGGGGTAGAGAATGGGTGTTATTTGGCTGGAACGGGGCTGGCAGCTGCATTTTGTACCATCTGCAAGCGGTGCAATTCTTTTGATGGGAGACCGAGGTAGAGGGCACTGCAGAAGTCTAGGCATGATGATACAAAAATGCATGTATGACATTGCATACAATACATGGTAAATTCATATGTTGCAACAAATAACTGATTTATTTCATTCAATCACAAATATAATTATTACTACAATGTTTAAGGTCAATTAATCAAGTTTCATTTGTTCCTTCAAAATATGTGGCAATCTATATTTTATTTATAAATAAATGGATGAATAACATGAACTTCAGTTGCCATGTAGCATTCTGTGTATATTTATGTAATAGGCCCAGGTATCCTTGTGTGTTCAAGTTCAGCTGTTACCCACAAACAATGAAAACAACCATGGGGGTAATTCAGAGTCGATCGCAGCAGCAAATTTGTTAGCAGTTGGGCAAAACCAGAGAGTTAGATTTGGGTGGGTTATATTGTTTCTGTGGGGTATGGGTCGGTGGGTTGACTCAACTTAGGTCGACGGTCATTAGGTCGACCATGGAAGGTCGACATGCATTTGGCAGACAGGGGCAATAGGTCAACATGGTCATTAGGTTGACATGTACTAGGTTGACAGGTCAAAAGGTCGACATGGGTTTTTAGACTTTTTTTGGTGTAGTTTTCTTAGTAAAGTGATGGGAAACCCCAATTAGTGCACCGTGTCCCTCACATGGCTCGCTTCGCTCACCATGCTTCGGGCCAGGTTACCGTTCCCAATTGTAGTCCACGTGGATCGTCAAGTATGGAAAAGTCAAAAAAATGAAAAAATAAATAAATAAATGTGAAAACTCATGTCGACCTTTTCACCTTTCAACCTAGTACATGTTGACCTAATGACCATGTCGACCTAATGCATGTTGACCTTCAGTGGTTGACCTAGTGACTGTTGACCTAAGCTGTGTTGACCTAACGACCGTATCCCATTGCTGTGCAGGGTAAATACTGGCTGCTTTATTTTTACAATGCAATTAAAATTTCAGTTTGAACATATCCCACCCAAATATAATCTCTCTCTGCACGTGTTACATCTGCTCCACTTGCAGTGAAACATGGTTTTGCCCATTAGTGTGCTTTTTTTGTTTGATAACAACTCTGAATAACCCCCTCTGTTCTTATCTAGGTTAGGCTGTAAAAGTGTTTTTTTGTCATAAAACACAGGGTTTATATGTTTCAAGAGGAGTTGCAGTTAAACTGTGTAATAGGTTTTTGTTTTATTTTGATACAAATTATTTTTTTCTCATAACTTATTTTTTTGCTGACTGACCATCAGCCTATCATACAAATTAGCAAACTTCTAGCTGATAAGAACAGCATAGCTGCATTCGGAATGGAAAATAATCCTCCTCGTCTATATAGAGATGATGGCGACAACATCAGTATAAGGAAATAACCTGAAGATTCCACAAGGTAAAATGCAATTGTTGGGTCTTTCCATTGCTTCTGACCTTACAATTTTTTTTGTCTTTTATGTATGATTGGTTACAAAGCTCTGTTCTTAATACACCAACATGATATACCAAGAAATCTTCTTGCCAATCAATCATAGCCTGATTTAAGGTACCCAAGGTTCAGATCAGTAAATCTTATCATTGCAAAGCATGACAACACTCCAGGAGGTACTGAAAAATCCTAAAAAATGACTAGTTAAATCTCAGTAGTTGATTTGATGGGGTGCAAGTGAAATCTCTGTTCATCTCCATGATGGGACCACTTCTGTATTCCTCTGATCTCAAGCTGCTTGTAACTCCATATGTAATAATGGAAAGAGGTTTTGTGCAAATACTATTTGGTTTAGATTAGCAGATTGCCTTGTGACTAACGTTTACACTACTTTTATTTATTCAAGATAAATTCAGATCATATTGTGTGCTGAACAGACAGATCAAACAGGCTTTTGTTTTTAATAGGGGCTTGCTACTGTCCAGTCAGTAGTAGAGGCACCATTTAGTACATATGTACATATGCTATTCTATACTGATATTAATTGTGTAAATGACAGAAATCTGGTGTAAGGATGGTGTAAAATGAGTTAGCGACAGGTTTTATTTACCGTTAGACTTTACGGTTGAATTGGTGGAATATGCATAATAAAAGACCTCTAAAAAAGAAGCCAAGTCGGACACAGCTCCAGATTCATTCAGCCCTCAGGCACCTGCAAGAAGCAGCTAATGACAGGCAAATCTGCGTCTCTGTGCAGTTCTGCCTCAGGTCTCACTTACAGTATGCAGACATGCTCTAGATGCACTGGGGCTGAATTGCATATTCCTTCCCTCCTCCACTCTGCCTCTCCAGGTGTAAGGAAAAAGGCGGTTGACAAGGAGGATGGACCCGAGTACTGAGGATGTGACCAAACTGGCAAGGTGTGGTCACTCCCCCTACACAGAGATCTAGATAAATAACGAAAATGCTGGAAGAGGGCAACACTCCCTACTCAGCCAGGGGCGGACCAGGAGGGGAGGCGTGCATCAGTGTGATTGTTCCCCCTACTCCCGGATATCATGTAGGGAGAAAGAGGACTGACAGTAGCTGCTCCAGCCTCCCTGGAACCTCCTCAGTTCAGAACACAACAGCGTATGCTGGGTCGGGGAGGGAGAGGTGCTGCTGCTCAGTGTGTTGCTGTGCTGTGGGTGCAGACCCGGGCTCCAGTTTGGCCACTCAAACATGCCGAGGCCTGGATAATTGGTACCTGCATTCCCCCCTCTCTGCACCAATGGTAAGGAAATGGAAGTGACATCTGCATATGAATATAAGCATACACATTCTTTTTGTGGACGTACGCAGTGCAAATTTTCATATTTAAACAGAGAAAACAGATGTATGCCCAATTCAGTTTGAGCCCCTAAATGTGTTGCTAACCTTTCCTATCAAAAACCAAGAAATGTAATATACATCAGCATAAGACACATCCATAAATCAATAATATGTGGCTGCAGTAAATGGAATGTCAGAGTCAGAAGAGTTCACAAACCATACCTACCCACATGCTCTGCATCATCATCATTGACATGTGACCTCATCCAAATGCTAATTTATGCATTTATTAACTTCCAGGAAACTAAATTTGTACCAAAAAGCAAGCACCTGGCTTAATGTGAGCAACAAAGCGTGGGCATATAAATCATCTGACACAAATGTCACCCTCTCCGTAATACGTGTCTGTGCGGTCAATAACTGATTTGAAATTCTAACAATTCTTTCGATGACTGTGTAGGAATGCGATATGGAAACCATATGTGAAGCCTAGCTAAGCACCTGTGTAATTGCTATTTGCATAGTATTGCAAAAAACCTATACAGAGACACAGAGGTAGCAAAGCTTGCAATGTTATTTGATGAACCCCTGCCTTTGTTTTTTGTTTTATGCTGCTGTTATTAAGCCATTTTGGTTCTGTGGACTGACCACTGCCCGGACATGCAAACAATAACGTTGCTGATGTCATTGTACGACTCCCTAATTGGTTTCTATCGCTGATCGGGACTGGCCCCTGGTACTATAAGAGAAGTGTCTGCACAATCGCACACAGACACACATTCCTTGACACATGAAAAAAAACAACATATTTTTCATGCCTGGCTTGTATCAGACACAGACAGCAGAGGCAAAAACAATGTGACACAACATTACAAACTAAAGACAGTTGAAGTCTTGGCAAGCCAGAGGCACACATCACTGCAGTGAGAAAATAATCCTATACCTTCTGGAGGGTTTATATATAAGGGTAGAGATAAAGCAGTAAATGTAATAGGGTGCTAGAAGCCAGAGGTGCGGGAGTTTGTGTGAGAAAGAATGGCCATATTTTTAAAGTGTCAATCATTTACAAGGCAAAACCAAGCTGAGTTTGCTTTGTAAATGTTTGCCACTTTAAAAATACACACCTCTGTCTTCACGCACCCTATTACCATTTACCCAATAGTACCAACCAATCATGTTTTACCATTTTACAGGCTGTGTTTGAAATATGTAAGTTAGGAGCTGATTGGATGTTAATTTATTTCTCTACAGAACTTGACAAATCTCCCCCCTACGGATATATATTTTTTCTTAAATAAAATATATTTGTGATAATATAAAATACACCAAGGTCTAGCGATATTACATTTATATTCCACAAGACTTATATACATAAAAATAATAAATGTGTAATCAGTATACATAATTGATAGCAAAACATATGCATATAAAAGCTAACAGGATATGGTGAAGAAGTAGTGTGAGGGGGCTGTGATTCTTCAGCCCCCCAATCATGTTGGAAATTTGTTCCTATGACTACACCTATAAAAATTAATTACTGGAAAAACTTTACAAAGCTTTAAACTGCTGTAAGACCACATCAACAATGATGAAAGCTAGTCAGTAAAGCCAAGTAAAACTAAATGAAGAAGCAATAAAATTATTTCTATATCACCACTTACTGCCTAGTTCGTCTACGTGGAAAATACCACCCTGATACAAATGTATTATTGGAATGTTAGCTTATTTTGTTTTTTGAAGTTTTCTAATTTGGATGCATGTTTCATGTACATAGTTGGAAAGCAAAGGGAAAACACTTCAGTTTATACTAATCTTAAAGGACATGTAACCTAAATTGCAAGATGCTTTACCGAGAGCACAAACACACAAAGACATGCATAAAACTAAAACAACCAAAGAAAGCATTTCAGGGGTTCTGGATATGTCAAGAGGAAGAGTGAATGAGATTCAGCTGTAGACAAAGAATGAGACTCAGCTATATTGACAAAGCGAGGAATGGCAGATAACAGTTACAGAATACAGCAACTCTGAGGAATTAACATTCCAGCCCAGACGGATATTTTTGATGTGACCACACACTATAAGTGAAGACAGGTTACTATGTAGGTGGGTAAGGAGGTGCTGTTTATAATTTAAGAAAGGATAAAAAAAACTTGAACACTATCCATTTCCCAGTTGCTCTGGACATTTTTGTTCTTTATAAAAAAAATACAAAATTGATAGAATGGAATGTGGTGATAATATATAGAATCAAAAGCTTAATTTATAAGATATTTCTTGAGTTACCTTGCAACTTATTGAATAACTTTGAATTATATTTTCTATTATACTACTACTACTACTAATTATAATAGTAAAAATAATGTGTATGAATACTTAATTTTATTAAACTGATTTTATAGCTAAAATGTATATGGAGAAAAATGTAGTCATAACTGAAATAAAATGGCATATAGATTTAAATGCCAGAATTGTAGTCAAACACAGTCAGCCGAATATAGCATTATTATTATGTTTTATTTAAAAAGTACCAACATATTACAGGGGTGGTCTTCAGGTTGCCGGCTGTCGGGATCCCGGCGCACAGTATACCGGCTCCGGAATCCCGACAGCGGCATACCGAAACTTTTTCTTCCTCGTGGAGGTCCACGACCCCCCTGGAGGGAGAATAAATAGCGTGGCGCACGTAGCGCGCCACCGTGCCCGCATGTAGTGCGCCAACGAACCCGCAAGGGGCTCATTTGCGCTCACCACGCTGTCGGTATGCCAGCGGTCGGGCTTCCGGCGCCGGTATGCTGGTCGCCGGGAGCCCGGCCGCCGGCATACCATACTACACCCATATTACAGTACATAGCACTGTACAATGAGGAGTCCCTGACACAACAAATGGCATACAATAACATGAAACAGATTTACAAATACTGTATAAATGCAGTGCTTGCATTGCATTTACCTCTTTTATTATTATATAACTGGACAGCACAGATGGCGTAATGGTTAGTATTATTGCCTCACAGCACTGAAGTCATGAGTTCAATTACCAATTATGGTCAATCTGGGTGTAGTTTTTCTGTGTCTATATGGGTTTTTTCCATAAAAGCACACTGGTAGTTTAATTACCTGCTGACAGAAAACTCACCCTGGTGTTTATGGGGATGTACTGGGCATCCTAACAGACTGGATCTTGTCTGTCAGAAGATCGGCTCTGAAATACCGACACCTGTCAGAATGCCGACGCCGGAATCCCGACAGCCGGAATCCTTACTGCCGAAATCCTTTACCCAAACCTGTTTATGTGTCCACGTAATAGGGAATTTAAAGGGGAGGCAGTCAATTTGCCGATTGTCGGGATCCTGGCTGTCAGGAGACCAACGCCGGAATCCCGACACCTGGTGAAATACTGGTTTACGCCACCACTCGAGGGGGAATATAACCCTGCGATGACCGATAGTCTGAATGTGTCCGCCACCAGACCCTAAGCGTGGCGATCGCAGCGAGCCCATGAGGGGACCTGCTGCACTCGCCGCTGGTATTCCGGCAGTAGGTCTCCTGACCGCCGGGATCCCGATAACCGATATACCATACTGATCCCCCTGTAAAGCACTGCAGAATATGTATGCACTGTATAAATAACTCTCAATAAATAGTTTCTTTTTTTCATAAAATTATTATTTTTTTATAATATTTTGTGTAATAAATGGTATGCATGTTGTGTTTGTAATAAGGCTGTCAGCATCTCTGCTTAACTTTGTCTTAAGCTAATGATTTCCTATTCCTTGCCTCCACCTTAATAAGCATATTGGACCAAAAGCAGAATGAGTACTATGCAAGTTAGTGTAGCATATCTTACACAGTATTGATCTATGCATGCCAAGAAAAACAGGCGCAATATACAGGTATGCGCCAGTGCAGATTAGTGTAGCTCTGCCAATTACACTAGCCTGTGCTGGATGGGGAGAGAAGTGACATACCAAAGTAGGCTGAGTAGAGCAAGGATCTATGTTCGGTATGACTGAAAGAGCAGTATTATTTGCTGGTGGTCATGGATTGGTGCAAATAGCAGATAATGATAACAGTTACCAGAACTGCTTGTGATTGGCTGTTTTCTAATAGGCCCTACACACTGGGCGATATGAGTGAAAGATATGAACTGCTTGTGATTGGCTGTTTTCTAATAGGCCCTACACACTGGGCGATATGAGTGAAAGATATGAACGACCTCGTTCATTAATGAACGAGATACCGTTCATATCTTTCAGTGTGTGGGCACCAGCGATGAATGATGCGTGGCCCTGCGCTCGTATTTGCAGGCCAATATGGACGATCTCGTCCATATTTGCCTGCACTGCTATGGAGTCGGGTGACGGGGGGAGTGAAGAAACTTTACTCCCCCCGTCACTGCCCTCCCGCCGCCGGGTCGCCTGTCGGCCGTATCTGCCGTCGGGCAGCTCGGTGGCGGATCGCGCAGTGTGTAGGGCCCATAAGGCACTGCTGATGCTGATTGGTATTTTCTTCATTGCTTATGCAAATATTATGCTTTTGTTTGCAAGTTTGGTCAAAAAATTGCCATGCAGGTAGTTGTATCTGCTGTAGCAGATAAGAGCATTTGACTTTTTATTAATCCTTTATAATACATTTGGTGCAAACAAAAACGCAGTGCCGTAATTAGGCATTTTAGCGCTGTGTGCAAGAAACGGAATTGGCGCCCCACATGTAAAACACGTGCAGTGCGCGCCGTAGGCATGGCTTCATATGGAAGGGGTGTGGCCACAAAATAATACCAATTCATACTACAGTGCACAGTAGTCTCCATTATTCAAATTACGCTGCACAGTAGCGCCACTACACCAGGTAGAGCCCCTTTTACACATTATGGCAGACAGTCCCCCTTTTTACACATTACGGCAGACAGTCCCCCTTTTTACACATTGAGGCAGACAGTTTCCCCTTTTTACATATTACGGTAGACAGCGTCCACCTTTTTATACACATTACGGCAGACAGCGTCCCCTTTTTACACATTACGGCAGACAGCGTCCCCTTTTTACACATTACGGCAGACAGCGTCCCCTTTTTAGACACATTACGGCAGACAGCGTCCCCCTTTTTACACATTACGGCAGACAGCATCCCCTTTTTTACACATTACGGCAGACAGCGTACTCTTTTTCCACATTATGGCAGACAGCGTCCCCTTTTTACACATTACGGCAGACAGCGTTCCCTTTTTACACATTACGGCAGACAGCATCCCCTTTTTTACACATTACGGCAGACAGCGTACTCTTTTTCCACATTATGGCAGACAGCGTCCCCTTTTTACACATTACGGCAGACAGCGTTCCCCTTTTTACACATTACGGCAGCCAGTCCCCCCTTTTACACATTACGGCAGACAGCGTCCCCGTTTTTACACAGTCCGCCAGCAGAGCCGGATTAAGGCTATGGGGGGCCCGGGGCACTTCAGAAATGGGGCCCCTAATAAAGAGGCAGGCACATGAATTAGATATATATATATATATATATATATATATATATATATATATATATATATATATATATATATATATATATATATATGCACAATTGGCTGGCACTCCATTAAAACAAGACACCACTGCCCAGGTGCCTTCCGACATCCACTCAGCGATGGACAAAATACATGCAAACTTGGAATGGCAGCTCTCACGGGACTTGTAATGTGGTAATAATCACGGGACTTGTACTGTGGTAATAATCAGGCGACTGGCATCTTCTAGCTGGAAGGTGCCAGTCGCCTGATTATTACCACAGCACAAGTCCCGTGAGTGCCACCATTCTGAGTAAATATATATATATATATATATATATACTATGGAAAAGAGGCACTCAATCAATCATGGTATATGAAAAAAA